>NW_011888810.1:3469739-3474185 GCF_000151845.1 Pteropus vampyrus | reverse complement strand
GAGAATATGTGTACCCAGAAAACCTGAGCCACCTAATTCCTTCCTATTCAAGAGCATTTGTCAACAACAGGTTAACTTTTGTCCTAATGGCATACATGGCATACAGGATTGGCCTGAAACGTACTCTGCTCGTAAATTCTGCCCCTGAAACACTTCTCATTGGGAGTTCACTGATGAACCTCGAACACACAGAATAGAGGTTCACTACCTGAATGAGTTTACTACCACTGCTGTCTGAGGCAAGGGTTTTGGGGAAGGAAAATAGAAACGAAATATCTGGGAAATCTGAGACATTGTTTTAAAACAACTGTTTTTTAGGGTGTTTGATTTACTATTCAACTATGCACAGCTGCTGTTCGGAAAATAGGACGCATGCCAAGCCGAGGGAGCTGGTGGAGAGGGTTGGGGAAAGCGGGAACAAAAGAATCAACAGTGGTGTTTGCACACTTCACGCGTTACCTTGACTTTTCAAACATCCGTGCAGCTGACCTTCCTGAAAAGCCATTGGCTTGAGTCTCTCTCAGTTGCTATTTATCTGCTGAACTGCTGTCCCCGCCACCACTCTTGCCTTCTTTGTCTTAATGAAAGAGATTTAGGGGGCTGCCTTCACCCTCAAAGTGCACATTTGAAATCAGTGCTTCAGGAATCACTGGCTCCTTTTGCTTGAATTTTCTTCATTCTGGCATCGAGATAGCCACACGTTGACTTGGGAAGGTTTTGTTTGTATGTTTAAGTTGAGGTAAAATTGATGTAAACTAAAAGTGACCATTTTAAAGTATACAATTCAGTAGCATTTTGAGCATTTGCAATGTGGTGCAACCATCCTCTCTAACTAGTTCCAAAACATTTTCATCGCCCCAAAAGGGAGCCCCTTGCCCATTAAGCAATTACTCCTTGTTTCACAGTTGAGCCCCTGGCAGCCACTAAACTGTTTTCTGACTCTATGAGTTCACCCATTCTGGATATTTCACATAAATGGAATCAAACAATCTGTGACTCCTGTGTCTGGTTTCTTTCACTTAGCTTACGGTTTTTGAGGTGCATCCATGTTACAGCATGTAACAGTATTTCATTCCTTTTTATAGCTGAAGAATATTCCATTGTATGGATAGATCACATTTGCAACGTTTTATTAATCCATTCATCCACTGATGTATGTTGGGGTTGTTTTCACCTCTTGGCTATTGCAAATAATTCTTTATGAATATTCATGTACAAGTATTTATTGAAAGACCTGTTTTCAATTCTTTTGTGTACATCTAGAAATGGGATTGCTTGGTCATGTGGTAACTCTGTTTAACTTTTTGGGGAACCAAGAATTTTTTTAAGGTCTTCATTTCACAACCATCCTTGGTGTCCAATCAGCTAATATGACCTCCGCCCAAGACAAGCCCACAGTTTAACTTGGGGTCACCTTCTGAGACAGTGCTGGCTGCCTGCCCAGGAATGAGAAACTGAAGAAAAGCAAAGACCCTCATGGAACCCCTTTTCTCCTCCATCACTAGAAGAGTTAACTATGCACTCAATATGGCACCAGATGTTCAAGCCCATAGAAATCCTGTATAGCAGGAATTATTCTCTCTATTTTTAAAATGAAGAATTAGGGATTCAGAGAGATTAATCCACTTGCCCAAGAATACACAGCTAAGAAATACCGGTTCTTCTAAAGACCTATTGAAGCCATTTCACCAAATTTAAAAGGCTGTCAGTTTCTTGCCTGAGAAATCTAAACCCTTCAGAAAGAACTGCCTCAGCTCAAGTAGAAAAATCCCTTCCCTTTTTAAGAGAGTTTGATCCAAAGACAGACCACAGGTAAGGAGAGATTTCTTTCAGCCCAGGTGACACAGGAAGTAGGGATGAGCTTTTTCCAAAAGATTATTTGGTGACCTGGGTTATTGGGAAGGAGTCCGTCTCTAACAGCTACAAATTCCTTACCCAAGTCTAGTCTCCTGTCTAGAGTTTCCCCCTAAGGGGGAAAATAGCTACCTTTATCCTTCCTTCCTGTTGAATAGTCTCCTTTTTAGAGAAGAAGAAAAAGGAGCAGGAAAAGAAAACAGCCATTTCTTTCTAAACATTCACCTTTTGTAGTAGGTTCATGGGATACATTATCACAACAATTCTCCTGACAGCTCTGTGAGTTTGGTAGGGGTGTTGTTAACTCCTGACCTTGAGAGAGATTAAGAAACTTGCATAAAAACCTCCCAATTAATAGGAAAAGGAGCCAAGATTCAAACAGAGAGCTTTCTGAATCTAAAATCTATGGAAGGTAGCACTCTGCCAGGCTAATCACTGATCAATCACTTTCTGTTATTGGGTGTCCTAGCACGTTGGGCTAGGTGCTTTCACACATGGTCTCATTTAATCTATGGAAAGTTCTAGCTTCCACAAAAAGGAATTTGAGGCTTAGTAACATTACGTAGCTTGCCCAAGCTCATGTAGCCAATGCCAGCTGAAGACACTTATTGTGAGGCCATTTGATTCCAAAGCCCCATTGAGACTTCCATACTGCTCTATTTCTTGGTCCAATATGCTGCTGAGCTTATCTCCTACTTGGTTTCATCATCAATTTCTGACAATCTCATCTTACTCTGACTCTAGTCAACCATTTACTGTTGGAGTTAGCAGATTCCCACAGCAGGATGGAGTTCTTGGAGGAAATGGTTTTCAGAGTTGTTTCTGGTTAGTGATTTTTCCTGAGACGAATTAGCAAGAAAAATACTTTGAAGGGAGGTTAGTTTGTCTCAGTAAGAGCTGAGGTATAGCATCTCTATGTTAGGATATGTGGGCAAGAAGATATAAAGGTGTGCATGTATGTATATAGATGCTCAGTCATATGTATATATACGGTCAGCCATGTTCACACAAATCATATGCACATAATTGTTTGTGAGGATGTGTCTGTACACATTTGTGGAAGTGGACTCATTTGAGTGTGCAACTGGACTCATTTGAGTGTGCAACTGTATTTCTGAGCACATGCATAAGGGTTGGGCTGTAAGGGGCAGGCATAGTGGAAGACTTCAGAAGATTCCCCATTATGACTGATTCCTGAGGGCCATGGACTAGAAGAATCATCTCGGCCTCTTTGAGGGGTGAGGTGAGTCTCTGTGTGTCCACAGGGATCTTCTGGGCTGGATGAAAACAACAGTTTCCTGGTGCCAAAAACCTGGTTTCCTGGGAAGGGTCTCCATCTGGCCTCAGTTACCCCATGCCTTACTTGTCATTTGCAATCCACAGCCTCATCTTTGCATGGAGTTCTGATCTGGTCCTCCCAACAGCCCTGGAGCAGGGATGTCCAAGTTTAGGCCAATGGATCTTGCCTGGGAGTGCCTTAGCCTGCAGAGTTTCTGTCTCTGCTTTAAGATTCTGACTCAGAAGGTTTGGGTTGGGGTCTGAGATCCTGCATTTTAACAAGCTCTATGGGTGATTCTGATGCAGATGACATGGACAACATTGGGAGACTGTCTGGCTTAGAGAGCATTCAGGGGTGGACTGACATGTGTCCATCCTGGGCAGCTGTCTCCAAGAAGGTGTCTCAGACATGCTCTGTGGCATCATTGTAGGTGTCCTCTGCCTCTCTGCAGGGTCCTGGCTTGAGTCTGATAGTCATTCAACATTAAAATTAGATTCTATTTCCTCTTTTTATGTTGGAGCAGCTTTGGACACATTCTCAAATCATCTACTCATTTTGTGATGAACCCTCACCTTCTAGTAAGGAGACCATCAAATGGTCAAACCATATGCCCCTTCTCTGCAACCAATTACACAGCAAAGAACAAGAAAACATGTTTTGCAGAGTATGCTCAGCAAATCCTTTTATCCCGAAGCACATAGAATCTCTTGAACTTAGGTATGTTTTCCAAGTTAAAATCCCATCTTGCTAAATGTACACTCTAGAATTCTGGAGGAAGTGTCGATAAACGACAGTGATAATTTCTTATCTATCGAATGTGACTTTTCCAACTTTCCCTTTAGAGTTCTACCCTAGCTGGAAGGAGTTCTTTTCCCCTTTAACCTCTCTAAATAGGTGAAGGTAGGCTGGCTTGCAAGAACTATTTGGCAATCCATTTCTTCATCCTCGTCAACCAAATTCTGATTTCATATGACATTGGAATGCAGCCTACAGACCCCTAAAAAAGATGTGCGTAGGAGGGGGATGGGATGAGAGACTTAATTTGACAGGGTTACAAGGAGACAAGCTGGAAGCAAACATTTGACACTCCAGCCCTGGAATGCTGTAAAAATTTAATTAGGTGGATCTATTAGTCATGCCCACATGAAGGTTTCATACGGGACTTAGAAAAATGCAGGCTACTGAAGGAAAGTTTCAGACCTTCCTGTAAATGCCCTTGTCCTCATTACTGGGAAGTGTGGTCTCGGTGGGACCATTGAACCAGGCTTTGTGTTTACAAAATATGGTTAGGATAAGACTAACCATAGACTGAA
>NW_011888810.1:3461396-3469689 GCF_000151845.1 Pteropus vampyrus | reverse complement strand
TTTAGAGTTCTACCCTAGCTGGAAGGAGTTCTTTTCCCCTTTAACCTCTCTAAATAGGTGAAGGTAGGCTGGCTTGCAAGAACTATTTGGCAATCCATTTCTTCATCCTCGTCAACCAAATTCTGATTTCATATGACATTGGAATGCAGCCTACAGACCCCTAAAAAAGATGTGCGTAGGAGGGGGATGGGATGAGAGACTTAATTTGACAGGGTTACAAGGAGACAAGCTGGAAGCAAACATTTGACACTCCAGCCCTGGAATGCTGTAAAAATTTAATTAGGTGGATCTATTAGTCATGCCCACATGAAGGTTTCATACGGGACTTAGAAAAATGCAGGCTACTGAAGGAAAGTTTCAGACCTTCCTGTAAATGCCCTTGTCCTCATTACTGGGAAGTGTGGTCTCGGTGGGACCATTGAACCAGGCTTTGTGTTTACAAAATATGGTTAGGATAAGACTAACCATAGACTGAAGGGATTTTTGGATCCAAAGAAGAGATGATTTTTTATAAGAGAGTTTGCCCAGCCTGGCTGCTTCTGAGTCAACTGGGCTGAGAGGTGATTTTGGTGACCCCTGCCTTTTATCATTTCCTGACTCAAATTTTCAGGTTTAAAGACACCTAAAAATGATGTTACATGGTAGACTTTAATGGGATAAGACTGTGTCTGTTTTCAAGTTAAAAAACACACAGGTAGTTCCTCTCATTGCAAAACAAGGCATGGGGAGGGGATTTTGCATTCAGAAATCAAACTTTCAGATTTCAGGGCCGGGGATATTTATTTACGACTTCGTTTGCAACCAGGCATGTTCAATTTACAAACACTGTTATTTTGATTGTTAAGTCTCTCTGATTAGTCACCGTGGTTGGAAGGAGGTAGGTGAGGGAGATATTTAATACACCTATTTACATGGTGATATTTGAAAAATATCTTGAAAATTAACTCAAGACTCTTAGCTCTTCATCAGTCCGAATCTTATGAGATTGCCCACACAGACCATGGACAATGTTTCTTCAGAAATATTTCATGTTAAACTGAAAATGAAAGGGTTTGGTATGGTGTAACACTGCTGTCCGAGGGTCACGGTCCCCTAGAGATTGGCTGCGGGACGACTTTTCTGTCTTCATCTGCACTCACTCATTCATTTATTCGTGTTATTATTTCAACGAACACATATGTCTTTATACTCTGGATTGAGACATAAAGTTTAATATGACAGAGTCCCTGCCCTCGAGGAGGTCACTGGGAATGGGAAAGACTAACTTATAAACAAGTAACCACAGTGCACTGGGATAATAATTACAACGTTAGGATTTATGGAGTGCCTGTGCACCAAGCAATTTACATATGTTAGCTCATGTATTTTTAAAAGCAACCCAGCAAGACAAGATTTTTATTTTTTTTATAGATGAAGAAACTGAGACCCAGACAAGTTTAAGAACTTACTGGGTACCCGGATAAGAAATGGCAGAGCCGAGATGTGAATGCAGGACTCTCTGACTCCATTAAACTGTATCGTCTCAGAGTTTCAGGTCAGGGTAATGACTGAGATAAAGAGATAGAAGGTAGTGCATGGAGAACATTTTGGAGACGAGTTGGCAAAGTTTTGGGGGCCCTTGAAGGATGAATAGGTGCCCTAAAATTAGGCAAGCAAAGCTTCTGTTATCTTGCAGGGAAATCCTACCATATCATAACTAATATTTTCTGGTTACTTCCAAATAAAATTTAGTTTGAGATAACTGTATTTCATATAACTGAACATACCGTGTCCCTCAAGGTCTTTTGGCCGGTTAAATATTTGGAATACTGTTCTCCCTACCCCCCACCCCCCCAAAAAAAAATTGCACATGTGAAGATTTTAGGCATCAACTCATGGCCCTATCTAAACGGCTGACTGAATTTGGGAACCACTTGGGTACAGGTCAGCAGAGAAAGTACATAACTTTGGGGGAACTGAACTCTAATGGAGGGAAATTAGTGGGTAAAGTGGAATGAGTAACTGGCACAAAGGATAATCTTGAGGAAAGGCTGCAGGTATTCGGATGAAATGAATATCCTGTCTGTGTTTTGGATGTTCAGGGAACTGAAGAAGATGGGCTTTTGAGTCTTGTAAGGTTTTTGCGTCTTTGACCCCAGAGAGTTTGGTGTGGGATTAGTCACCATCTTGGTTGAAAACTCGTTTTTTGGGGGAGGGAAGGAGAAGTATAGAATACAACTTCATTTATTCAAGTTTCACTTTTCTAAATTTCCCGGGAGTGTGTAAATTTAGAATTATTCTTCAAACTCCCCATGCTTCATTCTGATCTTTGTCTGTCACTTAAATTCAACCACATGGGACAAGGCTTCTTAAAGTTGATTGGTCAAAAACAAGGCAAGACTCACATTGAGGCCCTGATATTAGTGTCTTAAGTTGAGCTCCTCATCTATGAAATTCCAAGCAGAGATTTCATAACTAAAGAGAAACTAGACTTTCTCAAAATGCAGTTTTCATAATCCAGGACAAAATGATCCGATGGCCTCTGTCACAACTGTTTATCCCTGGTGGACATCTGATATTTGCATCCATCAAATCTTTCCCTTTCCTTTAGGAAATCACATCCCCCAACCCCACTTTTGAAGTCTGCATGGGGTAGACACCTAGGATCCTGCCTCTGGAGGCAACAGCCCTGACCAAATAGAAATGGTGACATCCCTGACCACAAATGCTGGGTTCTTGGGTGAGCAATACACTACCAATCCAAGCCAATAAGCCTTAAACTTAGGACATTTTAGAACTATTTGATAAGAGAAGCTTAGTTTACAGGGAATGCTTACTGTAAGGATGATTTAAGATGAGTTTCCAGGAGCCATATTTCTACCTTGGGGGGATCCAGGCAAAGAATGATGGTAACACAGAAGTAAGTGAATTCGAGAGCCGGAGGAACAAGTTCCTGGTGACACTATTGACATATCTGAATGCAGCCATGCGAGAAGCAAGTGTCACCAATGGACTTTTAAAAATGTGAGCCAATAAATTATTTTGGTATGTTCTTAAGCTAGGTTGAATTGAATCTCCTGTCACTTATAAGCAAGAGTCATGATACCATCTCTATTTAAGGTGCCCCAGGCCACCTCCAGATAACTTAAGACATGTTATAAAATTCTCAGACTATATTTAAAAAAACTTATAGCAAGTTTATTTTCATTTCAAATAGAAATATGTGAGTGGGATATGAATGTCATTAAATCCAAAAGACAGTTACAGGGCAGAGCAACTGATTAAAATGAGAAATTATTCATTTCACGATGACCAGTTCATGATTCCATAAAGCTCTGCAATCTAGGATGGTATCAAAGAGCCACATGGGACAACAGAGCACTTGATATCTGGCTGGTCCGAATGAAATGGAAATGAGCCCTCGGTGTAAAGCACACTCTACATTTAGAATACTTAGTGCAAACAAAAGAATGCAAACTATCTCAATCATTTTATATTGATTACGTGTCAAAGTGAAAATATTTTGGAAATACGAGGTTAAATAAAAAGTATCATTCAAATGAATTTCACTTATTTCTTTTTCATTTTCTACTTTTTATATTATGGCTGCTAGACAATTTAAAAATACATATATGAGTCACGATACATTTCTCCTGGGCCGTACTGCATTAGAGCTACAATTATTACAAGATTCCACTTTCTTTTAAACCCAAACCTCTGTCTCTGACACTCCCACCATGTTTTTTCCTTATCTTGAACTAATGTGGTTGACCCTGGGGAACAAACAATGAATCAAATCCATTATTCACTGTACAACCCCTCAGCTATTTGAAGCGGCTCCAGATTCTTCCCATAACTTCTCTTTTCTCAGCCAAACACCCCACGTTCTTCAACCACTTTTCATATAATCTAGTTTCCTCACTTTTCTTTGGACACCTTCCAACTTACCAAGGATCCTCTTAAAATATAGTGCTCAGCTTTCAGCCTAGCGTGCCAGTAGTAGTCTAAGCACTGAGGTCCTCACCTCCTTGCACTAGACACCATGTTTCTATTAATTTGATCCCATTGTTATTAAGTGCTTTGGAGACCAAGACTTCTACCAGTGGTTCTCAAAGGTTAATCCCTAGACCGGTAGTATCCACACCACCTGAGAACTAGTTTGAAATGCAAATTAACTGGCTCCAATCAAGACCTGAATCACGAACTCTGGGTGTGAGACCCAGTGATCTGTGCTTTAATAAGCCTTCCAGAGGATTCTTATGCGTGAATGAGTGTGAGAAGCACTGGCTTATACCAAAAGCCTTCTAAAATCTTCTGCCTTTCAGACAAATTTTCCCTGTTTTAATGGCTGGATTTTTGTTTTTTTGTTTTTTTGTTTTGAACCATAATGCAGGAATTTATATTTGTTCCTGTTAGTAATTCTGTTCCTGTTCATAATTCTGGCCCATGGTTCTAGCTTGTCTAAACCTCCTGGAATAGAGATTCTGCCATTTCTACCTGCACTGTGTCAACACTGCCTTTCATCTTTATCCAGAGCTCTGATATGAATGTTGAACAACACAGACTTCAAATGAGGGTCACACTTTCCCCCATGCCTAGGGTCATGCTGGTCCTTCTGCCTCTGAGCTATGTTTCCAAAGCCCATCCCCCTCAGCCTCCAATTGGCTCTTCCTGGCTCGCTCCACCAGGACCTGCATCTCCACTTAGATGTCATTTCTATCAATAGAATTGGTACAGGGCTGGTCCTTTGTGCTCCCTATGCTGAGAGCTCTCAATGTTTGATTAAGGACCCTCTCCTCCTCTGAAACACTGGTTCTCAAATGGGGCAATTTAGCCCACAGGGGATATTTGGCAATGTTTTTAGTTACCACAATGGAGGTTGCTACTGGCATCCTGTGGGTCAAGGCCAAAGACGCTGCTAAACACCCTTCGAATGCACAGGACTGGCTCCCCTAACCAAGAGTGATCTGGCTCTAAATGTCAGCAATTGATAAGGTTGATAAATCTGCCCCAGATTTAGGTCCCAGGCCCCTTTTGGTCATCATTTTTATTTCCAGCTCCAACAGTAGACATGGCCCAAATGAAGTTCTGAGTAAATATTTATTGAATGATTAAGTGCCATCTCTCTTATTGAAATAATGTGCTTGAGGATTAATATGGTTGAAGACATATGGAAACTGTTTTTAATAAATAGATAAACTAGCTTTATAATTAGCATACCCATTGCTAATTAATGCATGTGCTTCTAAAGTACTTACAAACCACTCAAACATTTTTGGGTCTCTAAGTTGGCTGAGCACTCTCCTTTTGCTATCTTACTACCCTACTAATTTGTTGAGTAATACAATACTTATTAACTGTGTGAACTTGGGTTACTCAATCGCTTGAAGCCTCAGTTTCCTCAAAATGCACGTAAAGGTACTGACACTTGCTGAAGCCCTATGATAGAAATGATGAGGACGAAGTCAGATGATGTTTGTAAGGTATGACGTGCACCACTTGGCCTGGAGTAACTATCTGTCATGGTAGTTACTGTTTCCTCATTTAATTCTCATGAGGATCGTGGGGCCAGTGTCGTCTTAATCTCATAGACGATGACTCTGAAGTTCCATCAGGCCAACTGGTTGAACTTTCATTCAGTTTTTCACCAGCAAAGTTACCTCATTTGTGTTTCTTACTGATCTTGACTGATCCGAAGAAAGAAATTTCTCCTGTCAACAGAGCTTTTCTGGAAGCTTCAAAATTGTTTAAAATGATGTTTATCAAACCATCTTTTGCACGAGGGTCCAAATTTTTGCATTCAAGTTTGGCCACTGCTTTCAGAGATTTCCAGTCAACTGGGCTCATGGAGGGAGCTAAGACCTGTGTTGAAAGGGATGCTATTTGAACTCTTGAAGGAACTTGGCAAACATGGGCGGGGGGATCCTACACTAGAATTGAGGCCTGAAGGCTCACACACACATGAAAACTTCCCTGTGCTGTGTTTCCATCTCAGCTCACTCTGCAGATCCCACATGGACCTAGAGCCAGACAGCAACTGCTCTCAGGCTCTGTGGGGAGAAGGACCCTGGCTGAGTGTCTCCCAGAGCGAGGCAAAGCTTGGGAGCCAGTGAGTCATTCTGTCTTGGCACAGAGTCCCCAGGGCTCTTGCGGGGAAACAAGCAGACTTTGTTGCAGAGAAACCCTCCTGCGTATGAAAGGCCCCCAGTCAAGCCTTCGGAGGAGGTCTGTAACCTGCTTCTGCCCCTTCTTCCCCCTCTTGGCCTAGAGAAACCACAATGACTTGTGGGTGGGTGTATATTTGGAGTTCAGGCCTCTGTTGTCAGCCTGGAACAAAGGCCCAGACCCTGGCTGGAGGAAAATTTCCTGGGCCCCAATCAGGGAAGCTGACTTCTGACTCAAGTTTTAGCTGTCTCATCATTGCTTGGGTAAACAAGAGTCAGACTGGACACCCAATTCCTGTAATCTCACTTTATTTGGCTGGATACCTGTCAGGCTTCTCTCTAATATTGAAAGTATTCTTACTTTGGGAGTGTACTTTTGTGATGATTATTCACCTTTGTTTAAGGAATTTCTTTACTGAACACACAGCTTTCTTACATAATGTCATGGGGAATATTTTATTTTTTTGGCTGTTGTCGTGAGAATTTCTTACGAGCAGATAGATATCCACTCTTAGGAGAGAAGACAATTCAAAAAGATCTCTTTGGAGATAGATGATGGGAACTATCTTCCTGGGCCTGAATGTGAGCAGGCCAATGGAGACGGGGTCAGGTTTGTGTGTTACTCCAGAGAGGAAAGGAAGAAGAAGGTGGAGAAATGAGTATGGCACTAAAGCTGGTCGGTCATATGCCCTGCGATGTACCCCTCCCTGTGATCATTAACCTTTCTGGAAAGCCACTACACTCAAAATGTTGCAGATGAGTGGATTTCTTTTGAAAATCTCTTTAAATATGAGCTCCTCAGTTAGCTTGCTGAGAGTGGAATTTGAAGCCAAATTCAGGTGCTTGTGAGCACAGAAGCTGGGAGAAATGTGAGGAAATAACTGTTGGGGGAACTCCCCGCAACTGTGGGGACAACTACGGATTCTCGAAAATCTGTGAAATTAGGGTTTGGACTAATTTGAACTAAATATCCCTTGAGTGGGGGCCGTGGATAACATCTGGGTTACATTATTGACATCTCTCTGCTAGCCTGCGCTGATTCCTCCATTCATCTCCTTTTCTAACAAAGGGTAGGGGCTTGGGCTACAGCTGTTGAGGTTTGCTCTGATTGAGGGCATGAAATGGTCTCCAGGGAGGAGGCCGTGCACCCAGTATGAGGCGTGACCTTGTTTATTAGCTCCTTGGAGCAGGGCAAGTGAACTGGGACACTGTGGTAGGTGCATGGTAAGTCGTCCACTCATTAACCCAGATGGAGGTCACGGCTCCATCTTCGCTGCTGCCAGGAAACGACAACTTGTCAAAACTTCAGGCGAAAGCACAAGGTTCCAGCTCATTGGAACCCGATCCCTAGATGAGTGCAGGCAGAAAAGGAAGCTGTGCCTGACTAGCCCCAGATAGGCCAAGCAGATGTTGTGCGGGACTCTTCTCCGCAAAGCTCAAGTGCTGGCTGGGCTCATCACGCAAACAGGGCCCCAGGGAGAGCAACCGATAAGGGCTCCACGGCGCTGGGAGCCACTGAGCGCTTGGCTCTGTGCCCCCTTCCCAACCCCGGGGTGGCCTGGCCTCCTGCCAGCTCCGTTTGGAAGGGAGGGCTAGGCAGTGAGTTGCACATGGGGAACTCTTGCAAAAGACCCAGCAATGCTTTTGGATGACATCCAGTTGTCACAGGCTGCAGGGACTTCAGCGGGGCTGGGTTGGTAGGGAGACGGAAGCCGGGTGCTCAGGGAATGCAAAAGCGCTTATTTTCTGCACCATCTTTACTCAAGGGGTGAGAGGTAGGTATAAACTGTGTAATCCAAAACAGGTCCCCGAGCTGCTCTGCCTGCTGTGGCTGGGAGAATAACCACAGTCTCCCTCAGGCCGAACAATTGCCTGCCTTGGAGCCCAGACACATTCCAGAAAAAAAGAGGGCTCTTTGTGCACGTGGTTAAATGTGTGTGTGTGTTTAAATAGTGTGAGTATATGTTCAGTATTGGTGAATACTTGAGCGTGGATGTATTTAGTAAGTGTGTGGGAAGCCGTGCATGGACAGTGTTCTGCATACACGCATGGACAGTATGTGCTTTCTTCACGTGCCTGTGTGTTTAATGCCTTGGGCGTGTGTTGCCTGACTAAGTGTGCCTATATATGCATGGTCAATGGGGGTGTGT
>NW_011888810.1:3399337-3461116 GCF_000151845.1 Pteropus vampyrus | reverse complement strand
ATACCTTCAGGTATACATGCATGTTTGGCCACGTGGTCAGTGACTCATTTGTTTGGGGTATGTGTCTTCTACGTGTATACATGACTATGGGCTTGTATGTCCACAAGGTGTAGGCCCAAAATGCATCTGTCATCCCAGTAGGTATACTGTATGTGCAGCCAATGGCTGTGCATGTCTCATGTGTATGACTTTTTTTCAAAACCATTGTATGCGTGTCTAATATGTGTGCCAGTATGTGTGAATGAGTGAGTGAGAAAAAGTATGGAATCAGAAACAATGACTGTGTCTGTGCTAACCAGCTGTGGCGTACCCAGACTATCAAGGCCCATTTCCAGGCATCGGAGCTCCTTAGTGCAACACACAGGGCCTGCGCATTCTCAAGGCCTCCTCCCTCTTCTCCATTCCGGCCCCACCCCCTTCATACCCCAGGCCTCCCACGGCTCCCTTTGTTTAAATCCTATAAAACTGCCTACAGCTGTTCATGCCTCTGACACTTTGCTCATACTGTTCCCTCTCTTGAAATGCCTCTCCTTTCCTCCCATCTCTCATCTCTGTGACTCCTACTTATCATTTCAGATTCAGTTGAAGTGTTAACACAGCTATGAAGCCTCTCTGATAGGGGTGCTGAGACTGGCCAGTTCCTAATTTGTCTCCCAACTATGAATGCAGACACATTTCTGCCTAAGCACCTTTAACATGTGAGGTACTCATTTGCCTCTGTGTCTGTTCTACTGTCCAAGATGGTAACTGCCAAGATGAAAGATGACAACACTGGCCTCTGCGTTATTACACCCAGGCCTCTAGTAAACATACTCATCCTCACAGCGACCTTGCTAGATAGATGACTTTATCCTCACCTTAGAGATGGTAGATGACTTTATCCTCACTTTAGAGATGGGGTCACTGAGGGTCCCTGAGTTACAAGGGGTCCCTGAGGGGCCCTCTTAAGTAACTAGGCAGGAAACGAACCCTGTTTCTGACTCTAGGGCCCAGGCATTACAATTTTACACCATTCTTGGATTGGAAGTTATTCTTCCGATTGATTTATTCAAGAAATATTTATTGAGTGCTTGCAATATACCAGGTGCTGTTCTAATCTGCCCACAATAGCTATATTATTGCTTATACAACTTGAATTCTAGTTCTTGTTCATTCCAGGAGGCCGGGATGGATGGTGTGTGTGTATGTGTGTGTACGCGCATGCACGTACACATATGTGTATGTGTACATTCTATCTATGAGCAGGAAAGTCCTAGGATTCAAGATTACCTGGAAGATTAGTTGGGCCACTGCCAAATGGAGGAGACGAGGTATAGACCATCAGAAGAGGCACTGTGGTAGGCAGATAATGGCCCCAAGATGTCCATATCCTACTCCTCAGAATCTGTGACTATGTTAGGTTACATAGCAAAGAGGAATTAAGACTGCAAATGGAATTAAATTTGCTAAATTGCTGATTTTAAGATTTTAAGAGATTATCTTGGATTATAAGTGTGGGTTCAATGTAATCATATGTGTTCTTAAAAGTGCAAATGGGGGCAAAAGAAGAGTCAGGGCAATAGGAAGTAGGAAGCATCTAGACTTGCCATTGCTGGCTTTGAAGACGGAGGAATGGCCGGGAGCAGGATAATGAATTCTCCCTGGCACCTCCGAAAGGAATGCGGCCCTGCCGACAGCTTGATTTTAGCCCAATGAGACCCGCGTTGGACTTCCGACCTTCAGAACTGTCAGAGAATGAATGCGTGTTGTTGTGAGCCACTGAGTTTGAGGCAGTTTGTCACAGTAGCCATGAGAAAGAAGAACCGTGGTCTTAGATTGGGAGAAACCGGTTCTCGAATTAAAATAGGATCTGGATGGGGACTTGATGGGCTAAAGGTGTAATAGGGCGTGACGGATGTCAAATAAGAAGCACCCATGAACAAGTTATGACTATATACCCTCGAGAGGTTGATGGTCACAAGGCAAGCATACTTAACGTCTGGTTGTCCTTGACCTTTATGCAGTGAGAGGTGCATTTCACCAAGCTATGGACAGCTACTTAAGGGAAGGGCATGGGCTATTATTCCTGCTGCTAATTTTAGAATAAAAGTGAGACCCATCAGGGCCTACTGCAATAGTGCCCACGACAATATAAACTTGACCCCAAATCAAAGCTCCCAGAAGTGGCCAAAGCTCTGGTGACAGTAAGCCTCACGTCCCATCCTGAAGACAGGTCATTCTGACTCCAGACAGACCCAGTCCCCTTGGACGGCATCCCCGCTGCCCAAGCATGGAGCGGCGATGGCCACTCAGTCTTGGCCGCATCAACAGCAATAAAATGAATAATTACATATTTCCCACTTCTGCTCATTGTTGGGGGATGAGAGGAAGATCCACAAATAGGGCTGCAACTAAGGAAGCTTATGAGGGAAACTGGACTGATGCTGAGCGAGACTAAGGGCGGGTTCCATTACCGCAATTAGCATGCTGCATAAACAGCACTTAAGGGCTCTCTCTGGTAGTGCATGGTGATCCATCTGAAATAGACAACTATTTTGTGCAGGGAGGAATGAAGGGAACTATTTCCATGTCAATTTAATAGTCGAGTCTGCAAACAATCCTCTTCCTCCTTGTTCACACTCTCCCCTTCTTTCCCCTCCTTGGCTCCCAGCCGGTCCCCTCCTCACAGCTGTGTTCCCTTGAATGGTAAATCAAGCACCCTAAAAACCTGGTGTGTGGAAACCTTTCGAACATTGCCTGGGCTCTATTTATTCCACGGTGGGCTTTTGCTGAATTTCTTCTTCCTACCTCACAGTAATCAGAACAGTATTTGTCCTCTCCTCTGCTACTTTTTGTGTTGCAGATACAAAGGGGTGGGGGACTCCTGTTTGCTGAAGAGGGAAGTCGTTACCGCAAGGAGTTAAGAGGCCCCAAGATCTCTACTGAGACCTTCCTGATTTTTCTGACTCTTCTGTGGGTCTGCCAAGTTGTGCGTTTCTGTGTAGCTCCTGTTTCTCTCTCTCAGGAATCCTGGTTGAGGCTACTGTTTTGTCATCGACTGGACTCTGGGTAAAGCAACTGTGCTCAGAGATGGGGAAATTCCAATTACTAGGCTTTAGACACAGAAATATTTTATACCTTCTCTAGCGACCTTCACTTTCTTTCCTCTTCTGTTTTGGCTTTTTGGAAGGAAATTGCCAAAAATTGTCACGAGGACATGTTACCCAGATTAAAATCATATAACATTGGTGGTACAGCAGGGGTGAGGTTTCTCTGCTCTGTCCCCCTAGCTCTCTGTATATGTAATTTGGGGTCAAACACATTTTCTTCATAAAGATTTTGAAATATTGAAAATGAGTGCTTCAGTTTTGACCGATTGTTAGCAACTCAAAGGATTTTCGTGTAGCCCCAAATGCCACATAATCGTGGTCAAGATGGTACTTGTGACAATCAAATTTGTGCCCAAACATCGCCAAATGTCTCCTGTGGGCACGATGGCCCCTGGTTGAGAACCGCTCTCTTCAGTGAATGAATTTTGACAGCGATTCTGCAAGTTCGAGAGGTGAAGTGTCTTGTCTGGACCACCCAGGTCTTGAGAGTCTGGGTTCAGACTCAGATCTCAGGCCCTCACCATAGGTCTGCGGTTGCCCCACAGATTGTTTCAGAACGTTCCATGCGGCCTGAAGCGGGGGCGGCGCATCCTGGGGTCTGTCTAACGGACATGGCACAGTAGAGCCTCCTTTTCAGCATACAGAGGGCTTCTAGATCTGGCTGCAAAAAGAACAACACAGTCTCTGTTATGAAGAAACCCACAGCTTGACAAAAAAGCCGGGGCACATCTGATTCATCAGGATGACTCATATCTGGGATCACTCCGCCTCTATTTGGCTTCCCGTGGCCTGTTGAGGCTTGTGAAGGGCCATGGTGACTTGAAAAGAGAAAAAACTCCCTCTTGAATGCTGTGGACAGATCCGCCCTGTCTGGGTGCAGGGAGAGCTCAACACAGCTGTCAAGATAACTGAATCAGAGGCGCGGAATCAAATTGCAAAGGATCCGGCGTGTGGCACTTGGAAGGTCCTTGGAAGTTTCCAAACCCGTCCTTGCCAGCACAAGGCACCCCTCCATGAGTAGCTGGCAAACTTGGGAGCAGTGGCCGGCTAAAGTGTGCAGAGGAAGGCATCCAGTAATTGCTTAGCAAGATCGGATCTGGAGGGAAACGATCTTCAGGTGAAGATACAGGTGGTAATTATCCTAGCAAACGCGTCAAGCTGCGGAGTTCATCTCTTTCCACATAAACCCATGTTGCCATTGTGATTGCATCAGGCCTCTGGGACGCCATGTGCACGACCCTCTATTATCTGTTGATAGATTACTTCGTAATCTCACTCACGTCATTTTCTTGAGGACAAGAGCATGTAACCTTTCTGCTTCGTGGGTCTCACACTTCTCCGTGCAGGGTGAATCCCCCATGCAGTTTGCTGAGTGATGGGGTTGACAGAGGAGCCTGTGAATTTCCTCCAACCCCATTAGGGGTCTTTGTGCCCCTGGAGCAGACAGTTACCCAAATCCCACCCATTAAAAAAAGAATGGGCTAATTAAGTCTGCCAGCCTAATTTTGCGCTTTCCAATTTTGCCCTTTAAATGCATCATAATTATCAGATGCAAAATACATTTTCAAATGCAGAGCCACTGACGGGTGTATTTTTAAATGTGCGGGCTAAGATGGGAGTTAGCAAGGAAGCAGGCAATATTTTTAACTTGCATTGGGGCAGGAAAAGGCCACTGCCTCACTGATTCCTGCCACTGAACTTGGAATGAAAACAGCATTTACTCGATGTGTTACTGAAATGGATGTTATTGTGTTGCTGTCCCTGGTGACGCTGCTAGGTGACATGTCCTTTGGACAGAAGTGGGGGATATGGCCACAACCCTGGGATTCCTGGCTTTATGTTAAGGTATGGGATACATGCCTCCTTGGAGGCCGCAAGAAGACAGGATTGAGGCAGACATGATCTTGGAAGAGCTCTTGGTGACCGTGTGATGCAGTCCTTTCCTTGTTATTTTTAAGGTTTCCAGTAGCTTTTCTTTGTTATTGATAAGACCGTGTGCCCAAAGCTTTGGTTACTGGAGCTTTTGGATGGAACTGTTTTTCCTACTCTCTAACTGTCTTAAGAAGCATTATATGATTCTATTCAAAGCGAAGGTCAAAAACAAACAAAAAAAGGCATAAATCATTATATATTATAATGCACTTAAAAGATAGTAGTATTTTGTTCAGGGTATGTAACCCACATATACTGAACACCATAAATCAGTATACTATAATGCATTTCTGTGGGTTTAAAATAAAAAAATAATCGTAACAGCACTTTAGCTTGGGCTTGGACCGTGGAGTTGTTCCCTATGCCAGGATAAACACCCCGATTTCATGAAACCCTTCCTTTTAGAGATGGGGAAACTGAGGCCCAGAGAGGGGAAGAGTATGCTCAAGTTCCTATGACACATGAGCGAGAAGCAGGGTGTCAATGGCAGGCTCCTGGATCTCCTCTGGCCACCTTTAGGACACAAAACTTGCAGCCCCTACAGGTGGATCCACTGTTCCTTGAATCCCAATGTGTGTTTCCAGAGGGTGTCAGCATCTCACGGTGGGGATGTGGGCAGCTCCTCACAGGGTTCAACCAACAGAGTTCCGGAAGCTTCTGGGTCCCCTCTGGAAGTCCCTTCTCACTAGGCATGATGAAACGGATTGCATGGCTGTCTATAGCAGCGTTACTTGTAATTGTGAAAAGGTGGGAACAAACCAAATGCCCATCGACTGATGAATAGAAAAACACATTTGTGCTATATCCACACAAGTAATGGAATATTATTCATCCATAAAAAGAAATGGAGTACTGATAAATGCTATGACATAGATAAACCCTGAAAACATCATGCTAAGTAAAGGAAGCCAGATACACAAAAAATGACATTTTGTATGATTTCATTCATATACAATGTCCAAAATAGGCAACTTCATAGATAGATAAAGTAGATTAGTGGTTCTAGGGGCTGGGGGGAAGGGAAATGGGGAGTGACTGTTTATAGGTATGGAGTTTCTTTTTAGAGATGATGAAAATTTTCTCAAATTAGTGGTGATAGTTGCACAGCCTTATGAATATACTAAAAACCATCGAATTGTACATTTTAAAAGTGAATTTTATGATATGCGAATGGTATCTCTATGAAAAGTATTGGGTTACATTATAAAATAAAACAAAAGATTGATTATCTCTTTACTTCTGTCTTTTCACTCAGAAGGGGAAACCAAATATTAGTTTCCATATTTATTCAGTGGTTTCTGAGGTCTCTTTTGAGCACTGTCCGTGGGTCTGCAAGTGTGGGATGAGGGTCCACCTGTGGTTGTGGCGAGAGGACTGAAGGGCAGAGGTGATGATCCAGGCCTGAGAAAGGCAGGGGTCTTGTTGAGGTCACAAAGATCAATGTCAGATGACCTGGATTCAAATCCCGACTATGCTGCTTAGAGCTTTGTGACCCTATGCAAGTTACTTAAACCTTCTGTGCTTGAACTATGTTTTATGTAAACTGAAGATGCTAATAGCACCTATCTTGAGGATTTCTTATGGGAATTAAATGATGAATTGTTATCTGCAAAAGCATAGAGTGGGCCCCTGCACTATGTATATTTTTTATTAAATAAAATAATTTTGGAATTGTATTAATTTCCTTTTGCTACTGTCACTACTTACCACAAACTTAGCAGCTTAAAACAACACACGTTTATCATCTTGCAGATCTGGAAGTCGGAAGTTCAGAATGGGTCTATGGGGCTAAAATCAAGGTGAAGGCAGGGCTGCATTCTTTCTGGAGGCTCCAGGAGAGAATCCATTCCCTCCCTTTTTTAGTTTCCAGAGGGTGCTTGCATTTCTCAGCCTGCTGCCCTGTGTCACTCTGATCTCTGCCTCCTTTGTCACATTTCCTCTGACTCTGATCCTCCTGCCTTCTTCTCATAGGGACCTTTGTGATGACAGTGGACCCATCTGAATCATCCAGGATGACCCCCCTTTAAGATCCTTAACTTAATCACATCTGCAAAGTCCCCTTTGCCCTGTGAGATATTCATGGGTTCTGGGTTTAGAACATCTTTGGCAGAGGGGAGGAGGGTTGGTGCTCTACTCTGTCTCCACAGGAATATATTAATTTATGGGACAGATGGTTAGAGCTATATGCGGTTAGGTAGGAGGTTAGGAAGTATTTGAGACACTCTGAGATTCTATGTGTTAGAAGTCCCATGGAAGCTGGGTTGGCACCCTCAAACTTTAATTTCAATCATTCTATTCCCACCCTCTCCTCACCATCAGTGAGGGGCATTGTTCTTCATGCAGACATCCTCCGACCAAGGGTCTTGGTGCTCTCTGTTCCCTATGCCTCCTTCCTCCGTGGGCTCAAATGCCAGCTTTTCAGGGAGGCGTACCTTGACTATCCTATTTAAAATGGCAATCCACCCTCTGCCCCAGCTGTTCTCACCCTCATCCTCTGCTGGGATTTTCTCCGTGTTGCCATTTAATGCTCTGTATCATGTATGCATTTATTTAGTTTATTATGTCTTCCCTCCCACTAGAATGTAGGCTCCAGTGGGGGCAGGGATTTTTTGGTCTGGCACATAGTTGGCACTCAATGTGTACTTGTTCACTGCCTGACTGAATGAAGGAACCTTGATCAGGGCCTTTCCATGCTGTATTATATTGTAGATGGAGACTCATTTGTCTCCCTCACTAGATTGCTAACTCCTGGAGGGCAAGAGCGAGCTCGAGTCCTCTCAGCAGTTCTTTGCACAGGGCTTGGCACACAGTTTGGTGAATGACCCAAAGGGGCCGGAAGTGAAGTCTATAAAGAAATGGTCAAATGCACAGCCATGGCTAGGGTCAGCTACGTGTCTAGACTGGACATCTGGGAAGGCTGCATCACAGGTTGGGGGTACCAAGGTCTTTCTGGCATATGATACAAAAAAGCAGACAGATCCTTCTATTCATATGACTTATGACTTTTAATTTTAAACTGTTATTGTCAGTATTATTTTGCACAAATGATGTTGCATGAAGTTTGTTCTCAGATGATTCCTAGTTTAGATAACACTATGTAGAGTGCCCATGTGCCCTGACGGTCAACTCGCAGGCCGGTGGGACCTAGGGATATGTTGTCTTACCAGGCATGGTGCTGTGGAAGGGAGATGTAGGGCAATATGTCAACCCCCATTGCCTAACACCAGGCTGGCTTGCTGTGTTCATGGGGCCATTGTGGCCTTTGAAGTATCTGCTTTTGTGAAACATTGGTAGAAGCTTAGAGCACCCATCAGTATATCCTAGAGTCAACTTTACAAGCATGTCTACAGGAAAAATAAAAAACCACTGCAATGACCCACTCCTCTTCAATCATCATAGCAGATGAAGACACTGAAGCCCAGAAGGGCAACTGATTTATCCCACATCAAGAGCAGCTAGTGGTAGGGAGGAGATTGGTACTCGAGAATCTTGGCTTTCAAACCAATACTCTTTCTTTATTCCCAATGAAGAGGCAGGAGGCATTCTCACTCACTCACCCATTCATTCATCCAATCATGCATTCAATTAATCGTGCAGGCTATCACTTTCCCTCCTCCCCTTCCAGCCCTGTCTTGCACCACACTGCCCCTAGCTCTCTCCGTACTTGCCACACTAGTACTCTTTCAAGTCCTAGCAGACACCATGGTCTCTCTTGCCATAGGCGTTTACACATGTCATTCCATTTTCCCGGCATACTCTCCTCTCCTTTCCTGGCCCAGCTGCTTCTTACTTACTCTTCTGCTTCCCTCAGGAGAGCTTTCCCTAACCTGCTTCGGTCATATCATGATATTCTACACTCTCATTGCATCATGGACTCTCTTTCCACAGCACTTGCCACAGTTTCCCATTTTCCATCCATCCATCCATCCATCCATCCATCCATCCATCCATCCATCCATCCATCCATTTAAAAGGATGATTTGATTACTGTCTGCCTCACCAGTTAGACTGTGAGTTCAGTGATGGCAGGGGCTGAGGTACTCAATACGTTTTCTTGAATGAACGAGTCGATGATAATTTAACAAATGAATTCAAAGACTGACAACAAGTAAGTGCTCGGGAGGGAAGGAATTAAAATGAGAAAGAAATAGACGCTGGAATGAATAAGTAGGGGAGCTAGAGATAAGATGTATGTGTGAGTAGTTATAACTCAACTTTAAGTGACGTTTACCACAAGAAAAGTTGAGAATCACATGGTGAGTTTTGGGATCAGAGGCTCACTTCCATGGTGGAGGGCAAGGTGTTGGTTTGGAGAGCTTCCCAGAGAAAGGTGGGCTTTACCCTAGATTTGTCCTCGGGAGCCTCGCAATCTAGCAGACAGGACAAGGCAAACACCAGAAGCTGGAGAAGTGCTATGAGGTCACGCAATCCAGAGCCTAATGGGTTAGTACAGATTCTGTCCATATGGGCGTGTCCCCTAAACAACCTTTGGGGCCCTGGCCTATGGGAATTCTTAGGGAGCTACCAAGCCTGTGTAGGATGGGACTCCAGGCAGCCAGACAAGCAGGTGGGGCAGTTCCCACCCCCTCACCCCATAAATGTGGAGGGGCCTAGGTTTTCCCACACGCCAGGGTCTAGCAGTTCTCCGAGGTGGGGTGGCTCCCTGCAGGGAATATTCCATCCCTTAACCATGTGGATGGCGAAGAACTTGGCGTAGCCCTTGCCCCCACAGGGAGCTCTGGCATCCAAAACACTCACTGGGTTGATGAATTACTAAACCTGCTTTAATACAATGAAAGACATTAGTAGGGCACTCTCTAACATGGTATTAAGGTATCTATGTATTAAGGTATCTAGTTCACAGAAAGGGTGGAGGCTCACAGCATCCTGAAAGTGGATGGCACCTCCAATTTCTCTAGCCAGTGCGAGAATTTCCCATCCAATCTATTTTTATATTAGATGGTCAGTCAATCTATGCTGGGAAACACCTAATGGGTACAGGCCACCCTCTTCTACCCATGTAAAAACTAACCAAAAATGACTGAGTTTTCTGTGCATTTCCCCTGGATGCTCAGGCCTTTAACACAGCTGTGAAGGGTGGAGAAGGGGAGCTTCTTTCCCCAAAGCCATCTAGAGGGTGAGTTTGAAAGTCTGCCCCAACCTAGGGTCTATAGGAGGTGTGTTTTTCTCATGAGAGCCCTTCAAGAGTCCTTCAAGCCAAAGAGGAAGAGAGCCTAAGGGGTTCTTTTCTATCTAGATTTATGCAAATCAGTGGTTAGCCCTCTAAACCTGAGTGTTTATCTCAGTCTCCTTTTTTAGCTAATTGAGCAATTGGAAAAAAAGCAGAGAAGTTGTGACACCCCTCTGCACTCTGCTTCTCTGAACTCATTTGTTCCTCCAAAACCTTGGTACCTGACCCCACCTCTGTTCCGATGGAAGAGCCAAAGGCCCCAGTCTACTTGGCTCCTTGTACATTTCTGAGAATGCCTTCCCACCCTGTTCCCAGACTCCTACTTGTCTTTGTACCAAAACCGACTTCTGTTCGCCAGTTGAGACATTCTTGGAGGTGAAAAACAGAGGCCACCCTCCTGAGCCCTCTGGGAAATGATGCACAGAGCTAACCATGCTGGTATTTGTACGCACAGTCAGGATGTTAACATCCGCTAGATTTGAGTGAATATCAAGTCCAACTTTTTCATTTTACAGACAAGAAACCAAGGCCGGAGAGAGAGGAAAAAATTTCTTGAGATAACTTAGTTGGCCACTCAGAAGGATAGCATTGTACAAAGCTCAGAAGGCTCACTCCACCAAAACAGGCACTGCACATCGGCTGCAATGGATTCTTGCATTCTTATAACTTTATATATGTTATCTTCATCTTCATGATAAAGTCTAAGGCCACAGTGGTTTCTTTTTTTTTTAAGAAGTCACTGACCTAGTTAAAGAATCTGATGAAATCTAAAACTCTTTCCTTTATAAAAATACATATGAATCAAAAGTTATATTCAGTTTTAAAGGCTCCTTATAGATCCATGTACTCCGGGCTAAAAGCTCCTGTTTTAAGTTACATTTCAGTATTTTCTTCATGTAGAAAATAATCAAACTGAGGCTTAGAGAAGTTATGTGCTATGCCCATGCATAGTATGGCAACTCGGGCCCTTAAATATGGATTGGCTGAGCTCCAAAGTTCAAGTTAGTTCCTTCCTCCAGAACACATTGAGATGAAATGCCACAGATTCCAGAAAGCAAATATTCACTCATTCTATACTCAATCAATGTGTTTTTTTAAGCATCTACTAAGTGCCTGGCACTGATATATGAGATGGCCCTTTGGAGGTTACAAAAAGTTTTGCATAGCTGGTAAATAGCTTTCCTCTGCCCAAGAGAGAGCCTTCATCTGCGAACTTAAAGCCTGTCTTTCCGTGATTTATAAAGAGATAATGTCTTCAGTGAAGGGGATGGGGTGGAGCCCCTATTGAGGGCTTTATTGGCCGAACAAAGGAGGAACTGAGGAAAAAAAATCAGCCAAACGCATTCCATCTAAGTCGATATGTGATGCATCCAGATTCTACAGGGAGCATTCTCATCCTGATATATTTAATTAAGAGTTTAAATTTTGTCTGAGAGTAATACCATGGTTTAAGAGGCTCTCTTCTGCCTCCTTCAGAGGTGATAAGGCTGGAGACTGCTTCTCACCTGGTTGACCCTCTCCACCACTCTATGTGTATCCAAGTGATACTCTGTTAAAGTAAAGCGCATAGAGACAGCAGTGGGGGAGGTCACCAGAAGAGCTTGAGTTTACTAAATCAGAAAGGCTGTTTAGAACAGAGCAAGCAGCCCGGCCTGGTCTTCATATATGTGATGCAAGGAGATGAGTGGATTCTTCTCGCTCCATTTTCTGCTTGACTCAATAACCTTTCCCTAGTCTCTGCAGCAGCTCTGGCTTCTCCTAAATTTGGCCCCAGGATACTTTTCTTGATTTCTGGCTAGTAAGATTTCATCTGCATGTCATCAGAGCTAATGAATCTTTTTTAGGGATTTTCCAGTAGGCTAAGGATGACCTAAAAACCAGAGCTGTATTCCTGTATCCAGAAATACCACCATTCTAGTTAATTCTAGTTAGCATAACTCTGCACTGGTCTTCATGGAGAAAAAGCTCGGGAAATCCTCCCCCTTGGTGAAGTACCACCAGAAGACGTTGTGGAGGGACAGGGGGCAGGTTCAGGGTAGATAGAAGGGTGCACCGGGCTGAGAGAGGTCCAGTGGCCAATTAATTGATAATATAAAAGCAAGGAGAATATAGGGTTGAAGTTATTCTCAGTGTTCCCTTTGGAAGTGGTCACTCAGTGAGGCTCTCAATCCCCCTGTATATTAAAGGCCTTGAGTTCTTGTCCTGCCTTAGGACATGTGATCTTGAACATGATACTTCTCCCCTTGGGGACTCAGTTTCTCCACCTACAAAATGGGTGGGACCATATGATTTCTCCAGACTTGTTTCCAAAATCTAGATTTTTCTTTGTTTGAGACTTGAGAAACAAAGCATTCATTATGATTTTCTTAAATTAGGGTACAATTTACATATAGCAAAATGCTCTTCAGTGTACTGTTGACTCAGTTTTGACAAACACATAAACTTATGTAAACTCACTGCCCCCAATCAGGACATAGAATGTTTCCATCACCACAAAAAGTTTTCTGGTGCCATTTTCCAGTCAATTCTCTACCCCAGAAGCAACCACTGATCTGATTTCTATCAGCCTAGGTTAGTTTTGCATATTCTAGAATTACATATAAATGAAAATGTACAGTATGTACTTTCCTGTCTGACTTCTTTCACTTGGCATATTATTTTTAAGATTCATCCATTGTAGCATGCATGTAGTTTATCCTGCTTTTCTTTCTGAGTGCTATTTCATTGTACGAATATATCACAGTTTATCCAATTTCTTATAGATGGTCATTTGTTCTTTCCAGTGTTTGGTTGTTCTGAGTAAAGCTGCTATGAAAATTCTTATACGAGGTTTTTTATAGATTTATGTTTTCATTTCTCTCAGATAAATATCTAGAAGTAGAATTGCTAGGTGATTAGGTATCTCTGTGTTTAACTTCTTAAGAAACCATTAAACAGCTTTCCAAAGTGGTTTTTACCATTTTATACTCCCACTAACAATGTACGAGAGTTCTGGTTGCTCCACATCCGTCCATCACTTGATGTTGCCATTCTTTTTCTCTCTAGCCATTACTTTCTGAACAGTTGTATATGTGCTCTGTGTCTGTGTGCATGTGCGTGTGTGTGCGTGTGCGTGTGTGTGTGTTGATTCTCTAGACCAGTGGCCCCAACCTTTTTGGAACCAGGGACCAATGCTCCTATGAGAATCTAATGCCTAGTGACCTGAGGTGGAGCCGAGGCGGTGATGCTAGTGTTGGGAAGTGGCTAAAAATACAGATGAAGCTTTTGCTGGCTTGGCCACTACTCATATCCTGCTGTGCAGCCCAGTTCTTAACAGGCCACAGACCCATACCGGTCCAGTAAGCAGCCTGGGGGATGGGGGACCCCTGCTCTAGACTCTTTAGCTGCAGGTTCTAGCAGTTCAGGGTGAGCGCAGTTCATTAGGTTTTCTCCCCATTAGGCTTATGGTAATGGTCTCTTTTCTGCTGTTGGACATCACACAGTGACTCCTGCTTCGCAAAGTTTGGACTTGCCTCTGAGGGGGAGGAGAAAAACAAAAAATGAGAGGTTGTAAGTATAGTTTAGCAAAATTATTGGAGCTGCCGCTGGGTTAGGGGATGGCAGTGAGACTGTTTTGATTAGAAGACCAGGCCACCTGTGTCAGAGATGATCGCCAAGCCAGTTCTCATTCCTGAGAGCTAGTGGAAAGGGCCCTATATATTTAAAATGTGATGGTCCTCATGGCCTGCAAAGAGCAGGGACTTGAACCATAAAATCTCCAGAGTCCCATGAAAATCCCTTGCTAAAAAGGCTTCTCTCCAGGTTAGTCAGGATCCAAGCCTAGTAAATCTGCTCTGGGTAGAGGAAGGTAAGCAAGCCCAAAGCAAAACATCTACATGTTCCTATGAATGACAAATCAGAATCTCAACGCATGTATGTTGAAAGTCGCTGATTATAAAGGAGGCGTTTGGTGCAACCTCCTATACTGGGAAGATATAACTCAACTATCCAGAGATCATGGCACCTGGAAGCTAGAAAAAGCCAGGTGGCTTTGTCAGAAACAGTTTATGTGGCTATACAACCCGATTCCTCTGAAGATAAGGTTATGGTTTGGCTGTAGAACTGGACCATAAGCTAGACATTAAATAGTCAGACCATGCCTTGTGGACCAACAACAAGGAGTGAGAAAAAAGCCTTCATCTCATTTCATGAATTTCTGCACTTATCTGAGGATCATGAGGAAGGAGGACTCTGGGAGTAGTCCGGAAATCAAGGTACTTGCAGAGAGGAACAATGAATGCCTTTTTAATGACTCTACTTCTCCACCTTTAAGACCTCTACTTCTCCATGGGATGGTCTTAGGATTATCCAATGTCCCAACAGTCATGAGCCAGAGTAACCTGAGAGCTTTCCTCTCTTTCTCCCTCCTCTTCTAATAAATCTCAAATTAGCCCTCAAGGTCTGCCGATTGGCCTCATAAATTACCTTATGAATTCACTTGATCTCAGTTATAGTTGCCACAGTTCCTGCCCCCAGTCTCTCTTGCCTGGTCTATTCCAGGACTTCCCTAAGTAGAATTCCTGTCTCCATTCTTGACCTCCTCCAGACTAACTTATGCTCTGGAGTCAGAGAGATTGTTTTAGAACTCAAATTCTATTCTGCAACAACATTACCTAAACCCTTGACATGTGCAGAGAGTACAGGCTAACTTTCATAGCTGAATCCACGGATGCTCCCTGGTCTACCTGGCCCACCTCATTCTCCTCACCCACCACTCCCTGTCTCCCTGTCTCCCTGTCTCCACCATACCAGCTAGCTCTTGGCCATTCCTTACACATGCCTCACCTACTCCTTCTTGCCTCTTTGATTTTATTCATCTAATTCCTCCCCCTGGAATATGTTTCTCCTCAAGCCAGGAAGGAGCTCCCTCTTCTGAGCCCCCAGGGCATCCTTTACTCACACATTTTGTTCATTTACCTACCACATAGTTGCACAATGATTTGTTTATGTATTGGACCTCCCTCTGTGACTTCTCCAGGGAGTACCACTTGGTTGAATTTGTCTTTATATCCTCATCATCTATCCCAGTGCTGGCCACAGGGTCAATATAAAGTAAATAATCCTTGAATGAGCAAATGGCTTAATACAGTTTACCCTTAGCTTAAGCCCATGCAGTAGTTAAAAGATTTTATAGACATGAGTTCAAATCTTTCCCTCATCATTTTCCAGCAATGTGCCCAGGGATAGACCAATTCATAGACAATACTTTCTTCCTTTTCACCAAATAATAGAAATGCAAGCCTCTCAGAGATCTCACCTATGTCTGTCATCATTAACAAGTGTGGTTGATTGCAGGCATTTTGAGGGTCTGCATAGAAACCAGAGAAGAAAATCAAAGCAAAAGGCTTACTCACATTAATAAATACAAACACATGTTATGCACTATTTTTTTTTCTTTTCAATGTGTTGGCTCCAAGCTAAAAGTCTGGCTTGGTCTCTGGCCTAAAGCAGCTACCAAAAAGGGCTTCTATCTAGTCTCAGAACCTCATTCCTCAAAATAGTGAAATCCAAGAACTGATTATGTATAAGAATCTAGGGAAGTTCTCATTCTGTTTACTGCTTCCAAAACAAACATTGATATCTATTAACACCCGAGATGTTGACTTGTGTGGGGGTCCTTGGAAATTCAGAAGTCACCACTGGCAGTTTCTCTCAAGGCTGACTACATTTAACTCGTCAGAAGAGGCTGAAAGATTTGCCCAAGTTAAATCCCTTCCATAGCCTTCTGATCTACCATTGTTCTCTGACCTACCACAGACCAAAACAATCATTCTGTTTGTCAAATTCATGGTTGGCCATTATGCAAGAGCCCACATGACTCAGGAAAGATCTTCAGAAATGATTATGGCAAATCCCCTGTTATTGCTGGTTATCTATTATTTTTGTTCAGAATCTTTCTCAACCTAGTATTTCTTTTAAGTTTCCACAGTGTCTTAATTGAAATTAGGTGAGACATTCTGGATTTAGAATACAATGTAAGGGCTTGGTATCAATTTTTTTTAAAAAATAGAATAATTGTGAGATTGAACTTGTTGCCAGGGACTATATAAAATACCTACTATAGTGTAGAAATCTCATTTTATGATCATGATAACCTGAAAAAAATGTAAAATCCATGAAGAAACTGAGGTTCAGAGAAGTTATTTAACTTGTCTAAGGTCACACAAATAGTAAACAGTGGAAATGGAATTAAAAACCTTTTAGAGCTTAATCCAAATTCCACACATTGCATTACCCTGTCTTGTTTTAATACCCCTGGGATTTTGTTTCCTAGCATGACTCTGAGCAAGTTTTTCCATGGTGGAGAATGTAATCATCATGGTAATCCAACAAGAAGAAGAAGAAAGAGCCTCCTGTCTCTCCATAGGTTGAGAAGACATATTGTTGGACCAGCAATTAAAGATCTACTCCTCATCAAAGAGAAGTTATTGACAGACATAGAGGAAAAGCAGCCCATAGAGATTTCCTCTTAAGCTGTAAAAGCTAATGTTCTTTATCGTAAAAATATAAAATCAGTTCAATTATAGCATAGAAGGTAACATTTCTTTCTGAGTGTACCCAGAGACCATTGATTGCCTCTCTGAAAGTGAAGAATTCTGCTAAAGTAATCATGCCTTGGCATTCTGTTAGACCCCACATTTCCAGAATACTCCCATTTACCACAGAGACTCTTCTTGAAGAGTCTCCCTTGAGTCTTAAAGTTTGCTGCAGCCAAATCCGGATCCCTCCTCTCCAGAAGAGAACATTCTCAGTTGGGATCCATGTGGATGCTTCTCTGCCAACAAGAATTGCTGAGAGATTTGTTAATTCCAGAATCTGGAATAACTACATATTAATTGCATTTAATTACGCAAGGCTAGATTAGATCATCAAATATCTTCAAGGGACTTTGTGTATCATTTTTGGTACAGAAATATAATTTATAGTATAAATAATGCAAATGTCTCTTTTGGAAATCCTAACTAGTCCACCGTTCTACCTAATGGGGGCTATTCCTCTGTGTTTGTGAAATTAAGTTTTCCTGTCTGCATTGGAGTTGTAGGTAACCAAAGAACCATTCTTGCCACAGCAGATGGCATTTGGCCCTAAGCGATCTGTGAATAATTAAGCAATGAGTACAGCTGCAAGTTCTAAAACGTTCAACATTTAATACAGGTTAAGTAATATTTCTTCCACCCATTGGAGAAGGGGAGGCTAGACAAAATAGGTTTTTTGTCTAGATTTAGTCCCTTTTTCCTCACACTCATTTTAACGATTACTCTGTTCACAGATCAGTGTTTAAGAACTGCCTCCCTCCACCAATGAGACCACAGGCTCAGAGAAACCTGGGTTCAAGTTCTGCCTCTTATGAATTGTGCAACCTCAAATACGTTAGTCTACTTCTCTAAACTTCTGGTTCTTTCTTGCAAAAATATTTAATAATACTACAAGTCTTGTGGCATAGAGGTGAAGATTAACTGTGATAAGTATAAGGCACTGGTACAGTTTTGAGGCATAATGAACTCTCATTAATTGTTGGCTTTAAATAAAACTTTAAAAAACAAGAACCAGCACATACCTGTTTGCCTCCTGAGACTATCTTCTTTGATTTGTCCATCCTTGTGTCCCCTTCTGGCTAGCTCTTCTTTAATGCCTTTTATTGAACCTCTAAGAGCTTTTGTCTAAAAAGCAGTGCCAGTACATTTGCTAATTGTTCAAAGTAGGGCATCTAAGTGATCTCTATAGTCCACAGAATACGGAGCATGTCTTTCACTGGAAATTAACAGGGACACTTGTTTATTACATACCGTGCTGACATAAAGCTGGCCTTCCCACAGCTTGGACACACACTCCTCAGCCTATTTATACACCGTAGCTAGATGATCATACTCATCCAATGTGCCAATTTTTAATAGTATCCACTGATTTATTGATAAAGTAAGAATTCTTAACAGAGCCCTGCTAATTTCAGATCTTGTCAATTTTACCAGATTCACTTTGTATCTCTAATTTCTCCAATGATAAACTTTATCTCAGTACTTTAAAAACAACACGCTCCCTTGTGTATCAGGACCATTGACACAATGCTTCTGCTACTTGAAACATTAGCCTCCTCTAAGTATATCTTGGTCCCCAGCTTAAAAGCTCTTCCTCCAGGAAGCACTCCTTGATATTTAATCTCACTCCATTGGTCCAACACAAAATCAGGACTTATTGGTAAATGCATTCGTGAGAAACCTACACTGAATTGAAGTTGAACAATTATTTGATATCTACTTTCACCTCCTCCCCACGTAAGTTCCAAGTCCAGGCTATGACTGTCCTTTCCACTACATTATTCTCACTGCACAATACGGTGCCTGGCACATAATAGGTGTTCAATGATATTTAGTGACTGAATGACTGGCTATTTGAATGAGGACATACACATTCAAAGTGAAAGTTCATCCTCTATTGCAAGATGTGGAATTGGATACTCATAAATTATTTAAAAAGTTAGACAGTTGACAGGAACAAAATGATCCTGAGATCCTGTAAGGCTCCAGGATGTACAGTTGTTGAAATGTCACCTTTAAGACGCAGGTATTGATTTACAGTTGGCATTCTTGAGTACATAGGATTCAGGGAAAGAAAAATTCAATTTCTGCATCTTGGTGAAGGAGAAGGCTAAATCAGGTTTGGTATCATCTGTCGGAAGGTGTGTGTGAGTGTGTGTGTGTGCGCGTGTGTGTGCACACGCGCGTGCACATTTTCATTTAAGGGTTTTACACTAACTTGTAATTATTCATGGTAAGAAGAAAAAAGCTTTAAGACTTACTTTTTTTTTTAATCAGAGATTAGTTTTGCCTGTTTCAATACTTCTGTTGAATGGAACAACATAGTAGTACTCTTGGATCTGACTTCTGTTTGCATAGTATTTTTGAGGTCATCCATGTTGTGGTGTGTATTAGTAGTTTGTTAATTTTTATTACTGCATAGTATTCCATTGCATGGATAGGTCATAAGTTGTTTATTCATTTCATTTTGATGGACATCTGGGCTCTATTTATAGTTATTTATATTATTAATGAAGTTCCCATAGATATTCTTGTACGAGTCTTCTTGTGTATATATGTTTTCATTTCTTTTGGATAAACAACTAAGAGTGACATTGCTGGGACATGGGGTAGGTGGAAGTTTACATTTATGATATTGTTATACTGATTTTCCAAGTGCTTCTACCATTTTGCACTCCCATTAGGTCCACACCGACATCTGGTGTTTTCAATCTCTTACATTTCAGCCATCCTAGTGGGTGTGTAATAGTTTCTCATGGTTTTGATTTGTATTTTCCTGATGACTAATGTTGATTATTTTTCCATGTTCTTATTGACGTTGATATTTCCCTTCGTTAATTTCTTGAGAGCCTTCTGTCCATTTTATTTTAAACTGTGTCATTTATCTTTTAAATATTGAGTTTTAGGGATTGTTTATTTATTTCTATATTTTGAATGTGAGTCCTAAGTTAGACATATATATTAGAACTATTTTCTACAAGTCTGTGACTTGCCTACTCACTCTTTAAAGGTGTTTTTTGAAGAGCAGATGTATATAATTTTAATGTTCATTTTTATTCAATTTTTTCTTTATGGTTAATATTTTCTGTGTTCTAAGATACCCTTTCCTCACTTAAATATTATGAAGATAGTCTGCTAGTTTTCTTATGGAAGCTTTATAGGTTTAGCTTTTATGTTGAGATCTGTGAACCATCTTAAGTTGATTTTGTATACGGCGTGAGACATGAGTCAAAGTTCATTTTTTTCCCATATAGATAAATTTTTGTCCCCACTAAAATGCTCTAGTCCCTTCGTTGAAAATTAATTGACCATTCCTAATTATTTTACATTTAACCATGCTCTTTAGTTTATTTCTGTCACATCTGTATGGTAGAAATATTATATAATGATTCACAACTGTCCATCTCTTCCCAACTCTGTGTTCTGTGATGTTAGGTTGGTAGCTTTGAAATCAGCCATGGGAATATTTACACCATGGAAACAGGCTAACAGTATACATCAAGGCTTAATTTATTGTTATTTTGATTTTCCAGAGGTAAGAATGTATTAGAAACAATGTTAATAACGCAGAGTAACTTTAAAATTGTACTGTCTTCAACTATGACATTGTGAATAGCACAAAAATTTGAGAAAATACTCTTCCAGTATTTGAAAGCTTTTATCTGAGTCAGCAAAGAAGTCACACATGTCATTAATGAATAAAGTTCCAGCATACCACATTTCACTCCTATCAACAAACATTCATCTGGGAACTATCTTTACCTGCCTATTGCAACCAGAGGTGGGCTACAGATCAAAGTGTTTAACAAAAAACAAATACCAACAAAAACATTTTGTGAGAATCAATGTGCAATATGGGATTTGCAATATATATATATTGAATATTTTATTATTTTTTTAAAAATGTTGTGCCTTTTATTCTTTATATCAGCAACATTTCTAATAAATGCAGGTATGCAGAGATAAGAACATGTCATCTCCCTCCTTGTCCCTGAGAGCCGGTTGGTAAACATTTACCACCAGCACATACTGCCTAACTCACAGTGTTGCAAAGATTAGACTACTAGTGCCTGCCCTGAGAGTGCTTATACATTGCAGGCAGCCATACAAAAGTGAGGATTGCCATTAGATAATTAATCGGCAGACAGTGGGAGCCATTGAAGATCTTTGGGCAAGTATACCACATGGCTGGAGCTGTGTTTTCTGACAGTTGATCTGCCAGTGTGGGTGGGATGGATTGGAGGAGAAAGACTAGAGTTAAGAGAAGTCAGAAGATTGTTACAAGAATACAAATAAAAACAAGGAACACGTGCCCCAACTAAGCCAGCGGCCATCGGAACAGAAAGGATATGATAATGGAAAAATATATCCAGGGTGAAAGTAAAAGCACCTGGAAAAATAATTACATATGTATTTTTAATTGATTTTTAAAATTTCTTTTTAATTCATAATTTTTATTTTTTTTATGGTGGTTTGAGGGTGGGGGAAGTGTCAGTAAACTGAAAAAGTGAAAAATGAAGGTTGAGAGAAAGCCCTCTGGATTGTTTAAACAAGTCACCATTTTTCTTCATTTTCGGGATTTGGGGCATTTGAGGGTATTTTTACTCCGGCAAATACTTACATATTTTCATTAATGTGCATTTTAACACATATTTATTATTTCCTTTTTAGGGGCTTGCTACTTAAAAGGAATAAAATATATAAAGGCATGTTGTTGTTTTTTACCAGAAATATTTAAAGAATGCTCTCTGTTTGCCTTTGGGTGCATTCTGGCGAGGTGACTTTAGGCCATAAAGACTTGAGTGTTTGGGTCATGTCCTGTCACAGAACTTTCTGGCTTTGTTTTGTTTATTTGGAATATAGAGGAGACGTGGTGGAGACCACTTAATTCTCAGGAGCCATTTGAAACCAGCCAAGCATGATTCTTAAGTAAAAAACTGTATTCTTTTAAAAATGATTTTTTGGAAATATAATATATTAGAATATTCTAAAAGTTTGAGAAGTTTGTTTAGGGTTAAAAAAAAAAACTAAAATAAATATTCTCACAGACCATAGACTCAGACAACTGGTGAATTGATATTGCAGTTAAATTGGTCAAAGAGAAGGCATGTCTTTTCTTTTGCAAGTCAGATCGCATTATTTTAAGCAATCTTTTTCCTTTCATAATTGCAAAAGATATGACTTTATGTCGTTAAGTAATTCAAACAACACACGGGTAGGCAGTATAATGCAGGAGGTCAGAGGGCTGTTGTATCAGAATACCTTACGTGGGTCTATGTCTTTGAAACTTTCTTGTTGTGTGGCTTTGGGCACACAACTCTTTCAAGCCTCTGTTTCCTTACTGTAATGTAGGAATAATAACAGAAATTAATTCATAGGGTTGCTGTGATAATTAAATGAGATGTATGTAAAGCATTTAAGAACAGTACCTGGCTATGTGAGAGTTAGTAATGATTTAGTAATCATAATGTTATCATCATTATTTTATTACAGTAACACTTTAGTCGATTATAAAATGCTGAATGTCATCTGTCATATAATAAATGCTCAATAAACTAGCTATTACTTTTAAGTATATAAGATGAAAATCCTCATGCCTCAACCTGCAGAGATAATCACAATAAACATCATTGTGAACACACATATGTATATGTGAATACATATATATATTTATGTTTTCAAATAAAAATGGGATCATATCACACATATTGTTCTGCAAGTTGTTTCACCTAAACTTTAAAAACTGTTCACTCACAGAAATATGCCCAACTGATTTTTGACAAAGGTGCGAAAAGAAATCAATAGAGGAAGGTCAATCTTTTCAATAAATGGTGCTGAAACAGTTGAACATCTATAGACCAAAAACAAAAACAAAAAAAAGAATCTTTACCTAAATTTCATACCTGACCCATGAACTTAAAATGGATCATGGTTGTAAATGGAAAACACGAAACTATAAAACTTCTAGAAAAGTAATATGACAAGAATTAGGATTTAGGTCTAGTCAAAGAGATCTTAGATTTGATGCCCAAAGTTATGATCTACAGAAAGGAAAATTGATAAATTGGATTCCATCAAAATTAAAGCCTTTTGCTCTGTGGAAGATACCATTAAGATACCATTAAGAAGGCAAGCTACAGACTGAGAAAAGATTATCACCACATATCTGACAAAGGATTAGTATCCAGAATATAGAGAACTCTCAAAACTCAACAATAAAAAACAAGCAATCCAATTAGAAATGGACAAAAGGCACAGATAGACATTTCACTGATGAGGCTATACAGATGGCAATAAACACATGAAAAGATGTTCAACATCATTAGTCACAATTTAGAACCACAATGAGATATTACCATGTATCTATCAGAATGGCTAGAATAAAAAATAATGACACCAGCAAATGTTAGTGAAGATGCAGAGAAATGGATCACTGAGACATTGCTGGTGAGAATGTAAAATGGTACAGTCATTTGGAAACCAGTTTGACGATTTCTATACAACTAAATATGCAATTGTCCTTTTACCTAGTCATTACACTCTTGGACATTTATCCCAGAAAAATGAAAATATATGTTCACATAAAAGCTTTACGTGAATATTCAGAGTAGCTTTATTCAAAATAGCCCCAAACTGGAAGCAACCCAGATGCACCTTCAGCAGGCGAATGGTTAAAGAGGCAGTGGGATGTCCATCATTCATGCCATGGAATACTACACAGTGATAAAAAGGAATGAAATGAGCTATTGATTGATGGATGAATCCAGATAATTATGCTGTGTGAAACCAATCCCCAAAAGTTCAATGCTGTATGATTCCATTTATATATACTTCTGGAAGTGAGAAAATTACGGAAATGCAGGACAGATTAATTAACAGATTAATGCTGCCAGGGGCTAAGGACGAGACCAGTCTGTGTTATAGATAGCCTTGACCAGGATTCAAGACTTGATCAACTCCTAAGTAGCTGGGAATTTCAAGCCCAATATCTCTTACTGGGGAGGAACCATCATGGAAGAAGGAGACCTCAGTTTGAGCAAACAGCTGTTTTTTCTAGACAACAGAAAGGTAAACAGGGCTCAAGTTGGCCCTTAGCGAAGTGATCCATAGAAAAGTAGTTTAAACAGATTCTCTCACTGAGCACAGTGAGGAATGCCCTCAGCCTCATTCCCAGGCCCTGCATAGGTAACACCCAGAGTCAAAGAACCTCCTTTCTCTGGGAGCCAGGCAAAATAAAGGGACCCCATCCTTCGTTGCTCCGGTTTCCAGTCCTCTCCCCAGGCTGCCTATCCAGGATGTGTGCTTCCCTTTTAGGAAGGTTATTTGGAGCCCCAGGCTGGGGTTTGTCCAGAGGGAGTCCCTGTGTCTTATCCTTATCCAATTATCTAATACTTAACTTGAGGCCCCTCTGGTCAATTTCCCTTGGCACAGTGAGGTGGTTTAACATTAAAATTCTTCAGATTTGCTGCTGGCCTTTGCAGTGGGGAGGACTCCACTACAGCACTGGAGGGCTGGGCAGACCCGTTGTGGTTGACAGTCAGCTGTGATTTTCCATCAGCTGCATCTCATTATCCTGTCAGGCTCCCTCCTGCCTATGGATGAGAAACAATATATAATCACTTGCAACTGATTGCAAATCACTGCACAGCCTGTGTAAGCCTTGGCCTGTGACCACAAGGCCCAGACTGCCAAGAGGTTCCTGGGCTCTTGCCCCATGCTGCCTTCATTACGGGGGCTCCAAGAGTTTGGAGCATGATGGTCATCCCTTCTTCTCAGAGTGGAGTGGGAGAGGGGGCCAGGTTACAGAGGCACATTGGCTAATCGCAAACCCCACAGAACTATGGAGTCAGGTTCAGAGTAGCTATTTTCTAGAACTCATTTCAGAGACAGAAAAGTGGCCAAGCCTCTTCCCTTCATGGAGAACTAGGTGGGCTCTGGGATTCCAGAACTAATAATTGGATGAGAGTACGGGCCATGTTTTTTCTAACGGGGACAGTGGAGCATACTGGTTGTAGAATGCACACACTAAAAGCATTCAGATCCAATTTTCGTCCTGATTCTGACAATCACTACCCACATGACATTGGGCAAGTCACTTGATCTCTCTGAGACAATTTTCTCATCTGTAAAATGGGAATAATAGAAGTGCCAAGAATTTAGAGATGTGTTCATGATTAAATGAGATCCTAAATGCAATTCTTTAAAGTTCACTGAATTCCAGTTGTTGGTATTATTAATATAGTTCGAAGCTGAGGAAGACACTTATTTCCTAGTATTAGACATGAGCACTCACACTGTGTCCTCTTTTCATTTAAAGAAAAAAAATCTATGACAGGAAAATTCCAAGTTCCAAGTGTCTTCTACTGAAAATGACACTTGTCCTGTCAGAGTACAACAGAGGCAGGTAAATGTGGTCAAATATAGATCTCAAACACATTAGCACACAAAAAGTAATGAGGGGTATCATTGCTGCACATTAGAATCCCTTGAAGAACTTTCAAAACTATCCATGACCTTAGACCAATTAAATTAGGATCTCTTGGAGTGAAGGCATTGGCGTATTTGTTTTTAGGGCCCTGCTTTCTTCTCCTTCTCTACCCCTTTCCTGCCAGGTGATCTGAACTTATGGCCAGGCTCGCAGCTACAGTATGGAAGCTCTAAGAGATGCTGCACTTGTAAAAAAGTGTCCAGTTTTGTTTTACAGTAGCATTTCCTCCATTTTTTTGACATTACAATGAATCTCCTCCTCTTCCTCTTCCTCCTTCTTCTTCCTTACCACCTCTGCCCCTGTAATACATGTTGCAAATCCATGCTGGAAGCCTTCTCCACCTCTCTCTCAGGAAGCGGGAGCCTGGGTTGAACGTTTCTTGGCTTTATCCTTCTCCTGGGCTATAGAGCTCTCAAGAGTCAGGACGGCGAAGGAACAGTCTATAGTCACCCTGATCATTCTCAGCAAGAGCACCCAGGAGAGGCAAAGTCACAGACGTGCCCAGTCCTTCCTGCAGGCATCTAGAAAGCTTGCAGAAATCCAACTGGGTGAGAGCTGGAACCTGGAGAGCTGGTAAGGAGGGAGCTGCAGATGAGCCTTGGGGGCATATGAGGCTCCGTGGTGTTAGGTAGTGGCCAAGCATCCTGAGAGCAAGTGGCAAGGCTGTTTTTTCCTTCACTGGAGAGTCTTTTCAACAGTCCTAGAAAAGAGAGGAGGATGTTCAGTCTCTTGCACCTTTTTAAAAAGTTTAAATGATTGTCTATGGCCAGTTCCCCAAACATCACCACACAACTTGTTGACAAGACAAAGCTGGGTTCGTTGCTTAGCTCGGTAAGGAAGAATGCCGCCTTGACAGAGCTTTGTCAGTATCTCAGAGAAAGAAGGCAAGATCGTAATTTATTGAGAATTGGAAGTTTGGTTTAACACAATTCCTTTAATGTGTGGGCCCTAATTAGAATTGGGTAAACTTCACACACCAACAGTCTAGGATGGGGTGGGGGTAAGAGGAAGGATTCGAAGACTCTTAGGGCACCAGTTATCTGCTAATGCTTTCCTTGAAGGAGCTGATGGGTTTTGGGGAAAGCTTCCGCAATGAACACTCATTGCATGGGGAAGAGTCTCCCTAAATAATGAAGGTATTAATGACGACCCCGGAACAGTCATGTCATGATGGTGCAATGTAGATGGTAAGTTCTGGGTGTGGCGGGGAGATTCAGTTCTCAGTGTCCAAGCTGTGTGTAGGGTAGATGACTTCGTTTCTCATTTTTCACTTCTTTTAATTATCATGGGGAGAATTTTCTTTAGGACTCTTATCTCCTGAAATTATTGTGCTTTCCTGAAAAAACTCTTTGATTTTGTATTTTGGATACTGCAAAGTTTGGGACTGATCAGATTTCCCTCCTTGTTTTGGCCTCAGGGAAGGTCAGAGCCAAATCACCTTTAGCAAATGTAAGTCGTACCATTTTACCACACACCCAGGGCCATCTGGTATGTGCTGATCATGGTCTCACTATTTTTGTTTTGTGTTTATTGGTAGTAGTGGTGGATGAAATGCAGAATGAGGCTCTGTGATAGCTCTTCACAGGGGACTGCTTACTGGAAAGAAGGAAATATATGCCTAGAACAGGGTGCCATATTTGTGACTCTGGGTTGCCCCAGGCTATGACACTTGGTACGAATGGCTTGAAATAAAATAGCAGAAAATTCCAGAGGCTGTCAGGCAGTCAAGAAGAAAAACTACCCTTCCATTTAGCAGTTCCCTCTTTACAAAGTTATTTCTCTCCCAGATCTTCATTTCTCTACCAATATGCCTTTCACTTGGCATATGTGAACAACTGGGTTTTATTTCTTTAATTATAATTGTAAAAGACATTTCTCATATGCTTGAAAATATACATATTTGCCATGTTATGAAATATCTCAAGTATATAGAAAAATACGGGAATAATGTTATGTCACTCTGTTAAATATTAACTTCTTACTTGATTATATTCACTTTTAATTTTCCCTCTAAATAATGCATCGCTAGAAAAAAAACGTTAAAATCTCTGCATCTCCCCCATTCCATTCCTCTCCATTTTTTGCCAAAAGGAACTAATTACCCTGCATTTGATGATTATCATTCTGCCTCACAGTTTTATGCTTTTACTAAATATATAAATACCCATAAACAACATGATAGTATTATATTTATATTTTAAGTTTTATGTAACCAATAACCTTCTGCAACTTTCTTTTTTTTCGTTTAGTATTATGTTTGGGAGATTATTTCAATGCATGTATTTCTAGTTAATTTATCTTCCGAGGAGCATCTCACTGTATGAATGGACCACAAATTTTTTATCCATCCTACTATTGATAGGCATCCGGGTGGCTTTCCACTTTTGGCTGTTACGAACACTCCAGTTTATAGCAGTAGATATTCTAGTAACTGCATATCATGAGCACACATGCAAAGTTTTTTTCCAGGCCATATTTCTAGAAGTGAAATTTCTGGGTCTCAGTTATGCTTATCTCTAATTTTACTAGATTTTGTAAAACTTATCTTCAAAGTGATTGTGAAAATTTTAAACTCCCATCAGGAGCGTATGAGACTTTCCTTTTTGCTCTGCATTTTTATCAGTACTTGGTATTGTTAAACTTTTCAATTCTAGACTCTCATGCGTGTGAAATGGTATCTTAGTGTTGATTTTGTTTGCGTTTCCTTTATTACTGGTGAGATTGAGTGTCTTTTCATTGACTTACTGGCCTTTTGAGTTTTCCCCTCTATGGCTTGCCTATTCATATATTTTGCTCATTTTATGATTGGCTTCTTTGTCTTTTTCTCATTAATTGTATGATATTTTGGATACCAACACCTTGATGGTTAATTCATGTTGCTAATATCTTAGGGCTTAATATCTATGGTCTTTTAGCTTTACATATGGTGTCTTTGTTGTATATGATTTTCAAATTTTAATAAAGCCAAACTTAACAGTAATTTCCTTTATGTATTATGCTTTTTGAGTCATGGTTAAGAAATCTTTCCCTATCACAAGACATAAAGATATTCTCCTATATGGTCTGCTAAATTTTTTAAATTTTGGTTTTTATATTTAAGTCTTATACAGTCTGGAGTGTGTGTGTGTGTGTGTGTGTGTGTGTGTGTGTTATGGGGAAGGGATCTAATTTATTTATCTTCTTTTGGAAAACCAGTTGTACTAGCACTATTGATTATATAGTCCTTCCCCCCACCCACACACCAGTTTCTATGCTCATCATATTCTATGAGAAGTTTCTATAAATGTTTGGCATGATTTTGGAACTTTCTATTCAATTCCATTGTTCTATTCTTCCTCTCTATAACAATGCAACGATTGCTATAGATTAATAATAAATCTTGATATCCGGTTAAGTGTCTTACTTTATTCTACTTCTTCAAAATGATCTTGACTGTCCTTTCCTTTTTCATCTCCCATATGAAATTTCGGTGTCACCTTCTGAAGGTCTTTGTTGGGGTTTTGATTGAAATTACTTTGAATTTAAATACAGATTAATTGGTAAGAATTGACAGTTTGTGATCTGCTCACCATGACCATGATCTGTATCTTCATATACTGAGATTTTCTTTTATGACTTAAGAAAACATTTTTGTATTTTTTGTAGAGTTGTATTCATTTTTGTTAGAATTTTCCTGTTTATTATTTAGTTACCATTGTAAATCACACAAATCTAATAGTATATTTTGTAATTACATGCAATAAAAACACAATTGATTTGTGTGTATTGGGCTTGAATCTAGCAACTTTGGAAAACTCTCCTGTTAGTTTCAATAGTTTGCATTTGAAATGCTTTTAGACATATGAGTGAGATAGGGGTCTGTTAAAATGTCAAATTGGTTGCTTCTAGGCAAAGCAATTAGGACTGATTTCTTTTTTGCTGCTTTATATTTGTAAATACTTTAAATTTCTATACAATAAATATCAGCTCCTTAATAATTGAACTGAAAATTAAATAAGAGTAATACCAATAACAGCCACCACTTGATTAATACCTAGAGTTGTCAAGCATGTGCCAAGGGCTTCATATACATTCTTTAATTTTAATGCTGGCAACAACCTTACATAGGAGTTATTGCTTGTCACATTGCAAATCACAGAGCAACTTGCTTAAATAGTCACCTGCCTACTAAATAGTTGAGCTGAGTTTCATAGCACCATGTCATTTTCTAGGCAAACTCAGAAGAACAACCTCTTGCAATAAATTTTGCTTTGCTGAATTCAATCTGTAGAAGGTTCAATGGGCTAGTTTGTCATTGAAGTGACTGTTTGCCGGGACATCTGGGCAGAGCCTCAGGTACTCAGAGAAGGAAGCTTTAGAAAGACTTCCTCGTGGGTCTTCCTCCAGTTCCCGGGTCTGCAGCGGACAAGGCATGCGGTCAATGGCCTGGATACCAGGTCTTGAAAATGAAAACATAAGTTTTAAAGGATGAATGATGCCCAAGAAGGTCAGACTTTTCTAAGTTCCTGAACTACCAACAGCTCCTTATTCTGGAACACAAGAATGCAATCAAGCAATGACAATATTAGAAAAAGGAAGCCTATTTCTTGAGCATAAAGATTTAGCCTTCAAATTTTGTCTTCAGGCTCCCTAAAGTTTAATAATCATAAATATGACTTGAGAGGTTTTGGGTAATCTAAACTCACAAGTGTGTTACAACAGAGACTAGGAAAGAAACACAAGATCATTTAACATAACTTACTGCATTTGCAAATCTTAAATATTATATTTTATGACTGCATTGGTATAAAGATGAGTATAATCTAGGCAGGATTTGATATTACATATTCATTATAATTATATTCACTTTTTCTTCTGATGTTAAAAGAAATTAAAATTAAATAATTTCTGTGGGTGTCTAAGACTATTATGGGTCCTAGATATTAGGTGTCCTGTACCTGATGGAGAATTCAGCCTGTTCTTGTTGGTTGTTTGTTCATTTGTTCCTTCCCTCCTTCCTAATTCTTTTTCTTTCTTTCTTTCTTTCTTCCTTCCTTCCTTCCTTCCTTCCTTCCTTCCTTCCTTCCTTCCTTCCTTCCTTCCTTCCTTCCTTCCTCTTCCTTTCTCTTCCTTTTTTCCTCCTTCCCTTCCTTCCTTTCTTTTTTCTTCTATTTCTCTCTCCTTCCTCCCTTCCTTCGTCATGTCATTTCTGATTTGTCTCTCTCTCTCAATCTCTTTTTTCCCTTTCCTGCCTAGAATTGGCATACTAAGAAAAACAAGTTTTTAGTTTCTCCTATATCTTGCTTGCAAACATTTCTATTCTAAGAAACAAATAAGACATTCCCTTTATTTTCCTTTGAAAAATTGAAATCTAACCATGAATCTAAATTTTCCCTGGAATCCAACAGGCTTTCTTTTCATCCTATCATAAGTATTTTAGATTATCTATATTTTTCTTTATTTTAGATCCACTCCTACATTATAAAATTTTCTGAGGAGCCCAGAAAGATCCATTAGCAATTATTCGTAACTCTGGCTCAACTCCCGGTTGCATTCAGCTTTTCTTTAGAGTTTAGATACTAGGGTTTCTGCTGGCACAGTGGATGACACAAGAATATAAGAAATGAGAAAGGCATGCCCTATCCTGTCATTAAAAAACAGAAGTCACTCTGAGATACCTGGCGACCGAAGGGAACCCACACAGGCACTGTGCTCTCTTTCTTGGAGCAGCAGCTAGAGTTTCACAGCTGTTTTTCATTGCTCTTGAGGCGGCATACATGCCTTCAGAAATGGCCTATTGGAGTCAAGGGGCCTTCTTCTTATTTGCTTTTCTAAAAGATAACTTTCCCGATATAGCACTGGAGTCAAAAGGAGAAATTCACAGTTACAAACTTAGCCCATGTGATGGTGGGAGGCCCTGGGTCTTCCGAGTTGCAGGGCTGTAAATCTTTGGGGCTGGCAGGGGGGCCGAGGAGGGTCATGCTTGGCTGTTCTTGGCCATGAGCTGGTGATTTACAACCTCAGAATGTGCTCCAGGTTTGAGTGAGCGGACAATTTAATATTGGATTTGTAACAGGACTTCCCCCACGGCATCTCCTTCTAGCCTTGTGCCGAAGGGACAATGGGCTTCCTGTGTGGAGCTGCTGCTGGAGCAGGGTTAGTGTACACCTGACACTAGACACGGGCACCTGTAGAACAGGAGCTGGAAATGAACTGTGGGCAGAGATGTCATAGCTTCTGTTATTTATATAACTCAAGATCTCCCTACTTTTCACATCATTTCACTTCATGAAAGGGGTGCTAGGCAAGGAAAATCCAAATACAGGCATACCTCATTTTATTGCACTTTGCTTTATTGTTCTTCACAGACATTGTGGTTTTTACAAATTGAGGGCAAGACCCTCCACCAGCAAAATGATTATGAGTTGCTTTATTGCGGTTCTCACTTTACTGTAGTGGTCTGGAACTGAACCTGTAGTATTTCTGAGATACGCCTCTAGTGATTTGTTTATGGACTATTGAATATGACTGCCCAGTGAATAATCTGGGGGGGGAAATCTGCACCCATTACCTCGATCTACTCTTTCTTCTTCGGTTCTCGTAATAGTAAAGACTATTGATTGAGTGATTTCAAAGAGCTAGCCAGTGTGCTAAGTCAGAGCTGTGCAGACACTGTACCATGGACATCTGGCGACAACACTTAGAAGGAGGTATTGTCTCCAGGTCACTGTGGAAAAAATTGAATCTCAGAAAAGAGGAGTAAGATATAGAAGGGGAGGGAGACAGTGAGAGAGGGAGAGAGAAAGAGAGAAGGCTCTAGTCATTTCTTAATCTTCAATCTGTGAGATTGCTTGATTTCTAAATGGAATGTTTAAGGATGAAAAAAATTAAACATATTTCCACTTCTTGAGGGTACTTGAGTAATCATCTTCTATTTTCCTAGACAAGAATCTTCTAGTGAATCGCTAAAAAGTATGTTTCTCCTTTTACTCAATGCAAAGTCCACTAGATTTGGACTTGGGACATAGGATTGGAATCCTGAATCTGTTCATCACAGCCATTTGGAGGTCAGAAGAATAGTCAAAGGCGGGACTCACTTCTTCTTCCCAGGACTGTGCGAGGCTGCCTTGTGCTGGCCCGCTGGCCACCCTGAAAGGTGGGGATCAGTATTGCCCACTTAACAAATGAAGATTTTCAATTTGAAGGGACCAAGTAATTTCCTCAAGTTCACAAAAGTCATGAGAAAGGGGCAAGATTTGAAAAAAAGGAAACTTTGTCCATTTCCAAAGCTCATGTACTCTCTCATCTGTCACCTTGTCTGGTACGAGTTATTTTCTGAACTTCCCTTTATTCATCTGTGAAGTAGGAATGATGATATCTTCTTTGTGCTCTTGCGCTGTTGTGTAAGTTAAATATATTATATACAATGATGCCTAATACAGGACTTGACATGTGGCCAGAAAGGGACAAATGCCACTGAATGAATGAATGAATGAATGAACAAATAAGCCAAGTGAATCTTGCTGCATTCCCGCCCCAGTCTTTCCACTGAGCTTCATCCATATTCTCCTCCAGGTCTTCCTGCCGGCATTTCCCCTCGCCGGCAGGAAGACCTGGAGGAGAATATGGATGAAGCTCATTTCCCCTAGAGCCGAGCTTGACAAACTATGGCCCACAGGCCAAATCCAGCCTGACACCTAACATCTAAAAAAACTTTGTGTGGCCCACGAATTAATTTTTTTTTTTAATTTTTTTTTTTTTTTTACATTTTTAAATGTTTGAATTTTTTTCAAAGAATATTAATTATATGGCCCTTAAACGTTCTGTGACATTCAAAGTTCATAGTCTATAAATAAAGTTTTGTTTGAAGCACAGACATGCCTATGCCAGTTTTCTTGCTACAATGACAGAGTCAAGCAGTTGTGACAGTGACTACAGTGACAGTGACAGGATAGACCATAGAGACTAAATGATTTCCTCTCTGGTCCTTTATAGTAAAAGTTTGTCAAACTCTGATTTAGAGATTGGGAACTATAAATGGAGATGGGAGAGTCAGAGAGCTTTTTCACCTGATTACTAGGGGTCAAACATGGGAACTTGATGGCATAAAGTAGTGTGGCATCTCAGGACTTACCTGCCTGGGGAGTACCTGGAGAAGGCAGCATCAGCACAGACATCAGGGTGGACAGAGGCAGCAGTGCTGTGGGTGAACTGCCACCTTCCAGTGGCGGTTTAGACAGTGGTAGCAACACATGGTCACCTAGATTCCCAAGGGAGATGTTTTAAGATGCCAGAAGACATTCCCTGAAGCCTCTCAGAAGTGATTGGGGTTGATTCTAGAAAGATCTGAGGGCCTGTAAGATACGCCAATGGAAATGAGTCAACAAAAGTTTGTATCAATATTAACATGACTCCATTTGAACCAACGGTTTGTTAAGGATTGGGGAAAATCCCCTCTGAGCTGAACTGTTACGACATCCTGCCAGGTCACCACAGACTCAGCAGCTCTGAAATGTGGCTCATATCTACCTGCCCAAGATGAATCTGAAAGAAGAGGTAATTTTCAGAAGTGGGAAGTCGAAGAAAACATGCTTTGTTCAAAATAGTCACCTAAATAAATCTGAAATAACATCTATTCTTGTGCATTTTCTTGGTATTTTAAGTTGTTTTCTCTATGTGTGCTCCCTGATTTTTGAAGTAATGTGCAGTCATTGTGAAAAATGCAGACTATTATGGCAAAATCTGAATGATTATAATCTCACTACTCAGAAGCAATGATTTTTAAACTTTTGGTCTATTTCCTTTCTGTCCTTTTTATTTCCCTATTTTCTTCCTTTCTTCCCATCCTTCTATCTTTTCTTTTCTCTTTTCCTCCTTCTCCTTCTAAATTATTTTGCATAGGTAAGATTATACTCCGTCTAATTTTGACTTTTCTGGTTTTCCTGCCTATTATAGCTTATGTGGTTTCTAAGACTATTGAAAATTTACTGTGGACCAGCACTTCTCATTTGGGGGAGGGGTATAATTTTGCCCCCCCCCCCAGGGGACATTCAACAGTGTCTAGAGACATTTTAATTATCTTAGAGGAGGGATTGCTTCTAAGCATCCTACAATGCGCAGGGCCGTTCCCCACAACAAAGTACCTAATCCCCAGTGTAAATTAAAGCGTCAGTGTTGAGAAATCCTGCTGTAGATATAATTTTTGATGGTTGCATATTGTTCTATTGTTTGAAAGCCTTTTATCTATTTAAACACCAGTCCTCTGTTGTTGGATATTTACTTTGACTTTTTTACCTAATACGGCTAGTATTAAAATATCCTCATGTGTTTTTAATTAACAAAAAAATAAATATTCCTCTTTTCCTCTAAATACTGAACCAAATTACAGCAGTGAATATTGTAAACATCAAAGAATGAGGGCCCATCAGTGGACAGCCTGGAACAAAATAGGTGCTCGGTAAAAACAAGACGGTACAATGGCTAATAATGTTAATAAATGCCAGTTGGTGGCGAAGGATGTCCAAGTTTTTCTACGCAGCTTTCAGTCCAACTTTTCTTTTAGTCTCTTTTCATGAACTTTAGGCTATTAAGACTGGTAGGTAGAAAGGTGATGTTAAGTCACTTTGCTGCTTTTGCGGTGTCCTGCCAGTGTCATGGGGGGTGGTTTAGGGATGCTGCTGTGAGTGTATAATTGTTATGTTAGATTAGCAGCCACAGAGCAGAAAGGCATCTGTGCAAACATGGAGGCTGAGTGCTTCGTTTGACAATGAGGATGCTGAGGCCCAGAAGAGAAATGACTCCACGAATTTTTATATCCCCTGAACTATTAAACACACATCTAATAAGTGAAGGCCATTACCTCCGTGGCCACTATATCATCCCTTCAATATTCTGGGGAGAAACCTTGCAGAGGCCTCATGGGCCTTGCTCTGTGACAGCTGATGGAACTTGGTCTCAGTGAGCCACAGACCGCACCCTGGACTTTTCTGCAAAGAAACCTGCAGGCCTTGTACCCGCAAAGGCTCAGATGCAGACTTGCTTTCCCTGCCCCTCGTCACTGCAGCCCATGCAGTCAGCCCTACCTCCCATGAGTGGAGAGTTAGCAAAGTTTCCCAAAGTGTGGTCTTGGGCCACCTGCATCAAAACCCCCGGAACTCTTGCTCACCTTTAGATTCCTGGGTTTTACTGTAAATGGACTGATTCTTTTACTTCAGTCCCCTAGCAGATTCTGAGGCATGCTGAAATTGGAGCAGCAATAGGCTAGACCAGGAGTCAACAAAATTTTTCTCTGAAGGTCCAGACAGTAAATATTTTAGGCTTTGTGGGCTGTATGTTCTCTATTGCAGTGACTCTACTAGGCACTGCAACATGAAAGCAGCCATGGACAAAACATAAATAGCCATGTATGGAATTGGCCTGTGAGCCTTAGTTTGCTGACCTCTGGGCTGGACCAATTAGTTAATCCAAAGAACTTGAAGCCTGAATTCTTGAGTGAGATGGTCTCCTTTATTCTCATTTGACAGAAGGCAACTCTGTGAGACACCAGGCTACTTGTTGGGAGGATTGGGTCTGACTGTAAGTTCTGCTCTCATTTGACTGTGTGGCTTCAGCAAGTCTCATCATGTACCAGTTAACCCCAGTCCTTGGTAAGACTCAACTGGCATGTCTCGATACTTTCTCCTCCATCTGATGGCATCTGAGGGCCCCCGTGGGGCTCTCCTGCTGCCTGGCCCAGCCTCTGTGTGGGGATAGGAGGGTTTAGGCCTCACTTCCCAGCAGCTTCCCATAGCAGCTTCCGGGTTCTCCTCACAGGCCAAGAGTGAATCACAGGGCGGAGATGCTGGGACTTGCTCTGCTCACTCCCTCTCTCCAGGCACTGCCCTCCAAGGCACTGGGCTGGAGGTCCTGGCAGCACAGGAGGGAGGGGCCGCCTTCCTCCTGTCCCCACCCTTGTGCCACCCTGATGGCTCTTGATAGGATAGGCAGGGTCAGCCGGGCTCCACCCGCAGACTTGAGATCTCTTCTCCATTCTCATCTGCATGCCCTTGTTCACGTGCCCAGCAGCCTGTGCAGACCGCACGAGTCTTGGTTCTTCTTCCGCACCCTTACCTCTGCCTGGAACGTCTTGTGCCTACCTTGTCCATTTGGCAGATTACTGCTTTTCCCTCCTGTGCCACCGTCTCGGAGAAGCCTTCCCTGAATCCCTGAGGAAGCTTACCCCACTCTGCCTCAATGCCCTGGCAATCCTTGCACAAGCCATCTTCAGACCACTTCTCAGCCCATGGACTTTTGTTGTTGTAATTCTTGTCAGTCTGTCACACCAGGCAATGAGTGCTTCAAGCGTAGGAAATGTATTTTTACTAATCTTTACATCCCCTGGTCTCTGTGCAAGTCTCTCCATACTAGAAGCTTAACCTATGCATGTCAAGCAAATTTTATAAGGGCAGATTTCATCTTGTGCTTGAAAGAAAATGAAATAGGGCTTTTGCTATCCAATAGCAAACGTACGGAGATTGTTACTTCCAAGAAGTAGAAAGAGCGAAATTATTGATTTATTGTAGGAAAATTGAAATATTTGGAAGCTGAGAGAATCCTGATGGATTGTGGTAATGTTCACCCACTTCTGTTTCACTCATTTCTCTTTCTCAATTGCCCATTCCTTGTCTCCTAGTGGTGGACATTGTCCGAATTTTGATTTTGAGCTCTCCTTCTCTTTTACTTCTCTGTCTTTAGAATTGTGGTCCTCAAACTTGACAATGACTCAGAATCTCTTAGGCAGCTTGGTAAATGTTCGGATTTCAGGGTGCACCCTGAGAGAGTGGGAATTGGTAGGGCTTGGGTGGGGTCTGGGAGATTGCATTTCTAACAAGCTTCCAAGGGGACCTGCATGCAGGTGGTCCGTGGGCCACAGTACAGCGGTGCTGCCCTGAGCTTTTCATCCTGGTTAACTGACCTCTCTATCGGCTTTGGCTGGCACCTTCATACAAATCCCTCCCAGCTACTAGTTTATTTAACAAGTGCTTTCTGAGCACGGACTCTATGCCTGATACAGCTCTCGGCACTGCAAGTGGAGTGAGAACCAAAGAATGCTCCCTCCGTCGTGAAGCACACACTCTACTTTTTGCCCCAGACACTATTCATGCCATCACTTGGAGGTCTCTATGGTTGGGCCATTCTAGAAATTCAAACTCAGTATGTGTAAAATCTCTTTTCTTCACTCTTCTTGCATCAGCTGACCCATCTCCTGACTTTCCCGTTCCCATTATGGCATCAGCATTCTTAGTCCAGTCACCTAGTTTCTGTGTCGCCTGAGCGTTATCTATTCCATCCATGCAGGCATCATGCCCTACTAATTCTTCATCCATAACATTTGTCTCTTTCCATGTCTCTTGACATTATCAACAAGATGCTTAGAGGTTCATGCTAGATACCTGCAGAAGACCCTTAATTGGCCACTCTGTCCACAATCTCTCCTTGTTTTAACAAATTTAAAATAATCTTCTAGTGCAGTGTTTCTCAAACTATAGCGTGCATTAGGATTACCCAAAATTCCTGTGAAAATGAGATTCTAGTTCTGTAGTTCTGGAAGATTACCGATATTCTGCAATCTGACATTCTCCCATGGGATGCTGAGGCTCTGGTCCATGGATGTCACTTTCTGATGCTGAGGCTCTGGCCCATGGATATCACTTTGTAGGGTCCTAGAGCATACTGCTTTCTCTTTGTAATTCCTCTCTTCTTTGTTAAGTGTCACCCAGCAGCTTAAACCACCAATTTTAGACTGGCATTCAGGGCCAAATCCTGTCAGTGGGCTTCTTATTCAAATTTTATCTTCCACTTCATAAATTTCTCTGCTTCACAGATCTCTCCCTTGCCCTATTCTCCATCTTTGTTTAGGCATCTTTCACACCAAGGCTGACACCATTTTTTTTCTCTTTATTCTTATAATCCTTACTTATCCTTCAAGTTAAGCTAAAGTTTTGTCTCCTCTGTATTTCTGGTTCACAGGTCCCTAACCAGTCTGTGAACTCCTGAGATACCCACTTTTGACAGACTTTTGTGATATGTCTCACTAGTTGCCAATTTAATGGCATTCCTTGTCTGCCCAAGTAATTGGATTTTGAGTACCTTGTGGCCAGGATTGCATATTTCTCTTTTACAGTGCAAATCACATCTGAAATTATTTTAATTTTACTATGGTTCCTCTTCCTGTAAGAGGATCATGTCTCCTCACCTGTTATCACATGGCCTGCAGTTTCTTCCTATGGGAGGAGTACATTTCCTCACTCCATTTATGTCAAGCCTTGCCATGAAACTTGCTTTGGCCAAAGGATGTGAGAGGAAGTGATGTGTGTCCTATTCCAGAAGAGTTTTTAAAAGAACTGTTGCATGATTTGACTACTGTGCCCTTTCCTTCTATAACAAATAAGCATGTCCTGGATAAAGACTGTTCCTTCAAGTGCAGATTGAAGAAGAAACACAGATAAAAGTCTGGGAATAGAACCTACTCAACCTATAGATGACATGCAACATGAGGAATAAATAAACCTTTGTTATTTTAAGCCATTGAGACTTGGGGGTTTTTTGTTCCTATAGCATAACCTAGCAAAAGCTGACTGATACAAGGTGTATTTATCCTGCCAGATTATTAGCTGTGTAAGGTGAGAGACAAAGTTTACTATGCCTTCTAGTGACTCTCCATAATCTACAAATGTGCTTAAAGACCCTCAGTAGATACTTGTCTGATTGAAACACTCCTCTGATGAGCAAGCATGAAATGTTATCTATGTATTAAATCAAACCTTTATGGAGCCCCTACTATACATTAGACACTGTTCTAGAGACCGTCTTGTTAAGGGGAATGCAGACGTGAATCTGTCCTAGTAAAAAGCTTTGTTCTGTAAACAAGTAAAATATGTTAACATTTTTAAAATAAAGAAAAACCAATCATACTGGTCAGCATATCCACGTTTTTTGTGATATAGCCCATCACAATTTTGCAGATTATATTAATGGTCCTAATTCCTTACCTTTATCTGTATCATGTGGTTTGTCATGTGACTTCTTTTCAATTCTTCTCCCTAAAGGAGTAGAGTGCATTTCCCTTTGTCTTAATTTGGCCAATAAAATGACAGTGTACCAATTTCAAGCCTAGGCCTTAAGATGCCTTGTGTATTTCTTTGTGCTCTTGTTTTTCTGCCATTGCCATAAGAAGACCATGACCAGAATAGCCTACTAATCCCAGGTAGAGCAGGGGAAACACATGGAGCAGAATCAAGCTGATGCTGCAGCTGATCACCAGACGTGTGAATGAGCCCGATCAAGACCAGCAGAGCCACTTTCCACACCCAGCCTGGATCAGCCCATTTTAGCCAATGCATGTTTCCTATGAGCCAAAGAAATAGTTATTTTTGTAATAAAAATTTAGATTTTTGTGGTCGGTTATTATACAATGATAGCTAACCAATAGAGACGTTAATATTATTATTTTTAAGTTACTATTTTTTTAAGCAACACTTGTGGTAGGCACTGTGTTAATGAGATTACATATTGCAGCATACTCTGTTTTCCTCATTACAATGTGGTGTGGTGGATATTCATCTCATTCCAATATTACAAGCGAAGAAATCAAGATTCAGAGTAATTGAGTTGAGTTCTTTGAGTTAGTACTTCTCACTCTGAGGCTTATTTTCTTAATATCTTTTTTTCCTGAAGGATATACTTATGTTTGAATGTACAAGAAATATTTGGATCTGGCTGGGGCAAGAGTCGGCTTGAGTATTTCTGCAGTGTGTAGGAAGAATCTAGTCATCTTTAAAGCCAGCTCTGTTTCCACCTTCACACCTCGATCTATGATTTTTAGGAAATCCATCCCAAGAAGTTAATTGTGACCATGGGAGTATTTTTAATATTTTGCTCAAATCAGGGAGTGCTACGATTGGTGCTGCTGGTCTGGTTCTGAGAACTTGAACCTAGAATCTGGTGAGTTGAATCCAAAGATCTAGGAACTTTGTTAATGCTCCCCAACTGGGTAAGCAACCAGAATCTGTGTGTTCTTTCACACAGATTTGTGTCTTTGGGTTTGCAATGACAATGGAAAACAGGAAAATAAATGATAATGACACTTATGCTTAAATTATGCTAGGATCTCCAGCCAGGCAATATTTTAGAATGCAAATATAATAACGTCGTGCCTTTATGTAAATCTCTTCAATGATCTATTTTGAGCCTGTCATGTCAAAGCACTCTCTCTTTCTGTCTGACTCACTCTGAGGGAAGTCAGTTGTCACTTTAACGTACTTCCTTGTGGAGAAAGCTACATGTCAAGAAACTGCCCCACTGGGATGTGGTTCCATAGTGTAGTGGTTAGTACGTCTGCTTTACATGCAGAAGATCCTGGGTTCACGACCCAGTGGAGCCACGGTCCATGGTCTATGGCCATGCCACCCTGAACAAGCCCGATGTCCGATCTCAGAGGCTAAGCAGGACCGGGCCTGGTTAGTACTTGGATGGGAGACCACCTAGGAAGACCAGGTGCTATAGGCATAAATAATAAATAATTAAAAAAATAAACTGCCCCCCACCCAACAGCCAGCAAGGAACAAGGCCTGCAACACAACACTCCACAAAGGACTGAATGGTGCCAATCACCACGTGATTGAACGTCAAAGATCTCCCTTCATTTGAACCTTCAGATGAGGCTGCAGCCCTGGCCAACACCTTAATGGCAGTTTTGTGAGAGACCTTATGGCAAAGGCACCCAGTTAAGTCATACTTGGGTTCCTAACCTACAGAAACTGCAAGATAGTAGATGTTTATTGTTTCCAACCACTAGATTTTGGGGGTAAATTGTTATGTGGAGATAGATAACTAATACAGTTTGTTCAGCTAGTATTTCAACCTGTTTTTTAACTGCAGGATAAAATTATCCCTCTCACATAAACACTGAGATCTTAATTCTACAGATTTAGTTTGGGCTTATATTTAGCTATTTATGAATCTGCACACCAATATTTAAATTCCTCTAACATTAAATGGAGACCTGCCGTGTGATGGATGATGAACTGTAGGCTCCTGGAGATAGAGGCCTTGTCACATTTTTTCTCTGTACCCAGGGACCTAGCACAAGACTTATCCTGCAACAGCTATTCAATAACTGTGTGTTGAATTAAAATGTCTCACCACTGGTTAGCTATTATGATCTGTACCTTACTGAGAGAGTTACCTAGAGTTTAGATGATTCTAGAAGGTCATAGAAGTAAAATTAGGTCTTTTACTCAAATTCTAAGGCTGATATCTGTGTACCCTAGAACTTCCATAGTGGGTAACATAGCCTGCTACAATCTAAAATGGCAATGTTTTTCTTTCTCCATAACATACTCGCTCAAAATAAGCAGATAGATTTTTTTTAAATGTTTCTATTAAAGGATTTCATCCAAAAGACTTTGCTACCCTTCCCCCCCTTAAGTATAGTGAAATGGCTTTTACCATAGTTTAAATGAATTCCTGGGTTATAGTTCTTCAATGATAATACGTTAGAAATAAGTAACAATTAGGTTATTTTAGTCCTCTCTAATAATGCTCATGGAGCAATTGGTGTTTCTTTCTGAGTTAATAAGAAACATTTGCAGCAAAAGCATGAGACTCTGCAGATAAAGCAATTGGCAAGAAATGGTTTGTTTAAATACCAGAAAACAGCCCATATCCAAACAGGTGTGTGATAAAACAGTATAAATAAACTGCTCTGTGTGCAGTTCAGCCCTCACAAAATCGTGTAAGAAACTTTCCTCCTCTTCTGGAAAAAAAAAAAAGAAAAAGAAAAAGGAAAACGAACCAGGCCTCTTGTATCCTCCTCAGACTACACAGCTGGAAAAACAGTTCTTATTCAGAGAGCCGAAAGTAAAAGTTGTTTTACATTTTTTTTAATGGCCAGATAAACAAAACCTTGCTAGGGGGATGATCATGCTTTTGCAAATGTGGCCTTGAGCTAGAATCTTGTGAAAGACTCACCTCTTTTCAACCTTTAGGAAATATGTCTGCCTCTTTGAATTAGCAATGGTCACTTCATATTGTGTTATGATATTTTTAAAAAATGTTTTTGTTGGTGCAGTTCTCTTAACCACGTGGGTACTTGACTTAGAGCGTTAAGAATATAGGTGCCTAAGAGAATGTTTGGTTTCCATTAAGACCTGCTAAGTGCACAGGAAACATGGCTTAGAGCTGAAAGAGGTTATAAAAACTGTCCTTCATTTCATGCCATTTCTCTCTGGCCAGGAACAAAGGTGAGGCAAAGAGTTGGCCCATGCCGGAAAGGCTGAAGGTATGTCGGTTAAATACTTCCTACTGGGCTATTTTTGGGGTTTGGGATTCATTTGCTCCTTGCTAACTTGTGTCTAGGTGGTGGAAGTGGGGTGGGGGGCGGGGGGAGGCAAAAGCAATGCAGACACCGCCCAAAGCCCTGGAGAGCTCTGATACTTGACATACCTCAGTGGTGAGGAGGTATCATGGCGTAATGGAAAGTGAGTGGTACTTTGACTTTGGCAGTTCAAATCTCACTCAGCTTCTGTCTAGCATGGAGCCTGCTCCTTCTGAGATACAGTTTTCCATCTGTAAAATGAAAATTCATGGCAGCTATGAATTACATACGTGAAAGGTCTGTCATAGCCTGGATGTTCAGTTAACGGTGGTTTTTATTTTAACCGTTGTTACTGATTTCCTCAAGAACCTTGGGATCCATCCTCCTGTCAATATACACATCCATGGAAGAGAGGAATCGGGTCAAGTGGATTGGGATGAAAATGGTTGCATAAAGGTCATCTGTCATGTTACTTAAGATTCTGAACTCAGGTCTGCTTCAAGTTGGGCTTGTTTTCTTTCGAGCCAAGTAAATTTTTTGTGCCTCAATTTCCTCATCTATGGAATGGGAATAATGGCAGTTCATTCTTTATGGAATCAAGTTCTTTAAAGCACAGAGCACAGATGCTGAGGGGCACTCAAGTGCTTTCTTTATGCGTCTATGTGACCACACGGACTTCATATGGTAACTTTCAGAAGTTCATCAACTAGATTCTGCCCTTTTTCTCATTTCTAACTCTACCAACTGTTCCAGGTAGTTCCAGCCTATAAGTAACCACTTCAGAAGCTTAAATCACTGGCTAACATTTCAAACCTTATGAGCAAACATTTTGACTTATGCCGAACTCAGTGGCTCCAAAGTATAGTCACCCAGTTCTGTCCGTATCTGGAATGAGATGAAAAGCCAACATTCCTCCTTGAATAGAAGTATCTTAGGAAACCAGAGGTGAACAGATGAGCAGGATAAAAGTTCTTTGTTTTTAATGAAGGGCAGAGAAAGAATCAGTGTTATGGCTTAAGGTGCTTGAAGTACTTTTGATATGCAAAGCGCTCTCTCTCTCTCTCTCCCTCTCTCTCTCTCTCTCTCTCTCTCTCTCTCTCTCTCTCTTTCTCTCTTTCCCCCTCATCTTGCTTCTCCCCCACCGCCACTTCCACCCATGGCAAGTATTATAAATAGGCCTCTTTCTTATCTGATCCTCCCCTAAATGTTTTTCATTTGAAAACCACAGTTAATTTTAGATAATTCTCAGAGATAATCTCAAATTTGTGTGTGATATAGGCCCTAGTTCTAAGAAAAACATGACATTTCTGGAAGACCTGGTTTTGGTCCCTCTTCCTCCGCCAATACTACAGCCAGCATCTCTGACTTCCTGCCCTTGAGCAGAGACAGGTCAGACTGTAGGCCTGCTGGCTCCCTTTCCAGAGGCAGAGAAACTGCCTTTTCCTGGAAGGCTCCTCTCTAACCCAAGAGCTTTCCAGGTGTGACTTTAACGCTGGAGAGGCGGCTCAGGGAAACGAGAAGTGAGTCCACCAATGTCGCCCCCAACATCAACTTTGCAGTGACAGAGGGGCCTCCACCCTCTTATTCTCACCAGGCCAGCTCTCTCTCATGCCACGCAGATAACTGCAGTTGTGAATGTTGTGCAAAGGCTGCTGTACAACCCTTCTGAATAACAGGCTGTTTTTCTGATCTTGGACCACATTTGTCCTGGCCCAAGTTAAGAGGTAAAGAACATTCCGATTGTGAGCTTGGATGGAAAAAAATATATTTGAAGTTTTTCTGCTAACAAGGTATGCAGAGGACTCAAGTTCCAGTAAACGAAGGTTAAAGACAGGCCGGATTGCAGAACACAGTCGTCTTCCCCCCTCCTCTTTAATTTTTCCATAAAGTGCCATAAAAAGCCACTATACTAACAAACATTTTGGGAAGGGAACAGGCTCCAGGCCAAGAAGCCACAAGCTTAAATGAAGGAAATCTGAGCCGTGAGGCATGGTTTCCTGAGCAGGGTTATTACTCAAGAAAGGACCGGGCATTAACAGCACTGCTCGAATCAAATCTGCGGTCACCCTGGGCTCCCCGGGGCGTGCAGGTCAAGACAGAGCCGCTCTCCTTCATTGGAGTAGCATCTTCGTCTTGACTCAGAAGTGCAGTGGACATGCTTCTCGAAGACTCAGGTTCTGTACTTGAGAAACGTACATGGCCTGCTTAGTTTAACGAATGAAAAGCAAATCCAGTGCAATCACGATAAAAACTCCACCTGCATTTATTTATTTATGCTAAAATGAATACAGAAGAGTGAAGTTCCTCAGAGAGCTAGGTTGACCATGAAAAAGAATAATATGGAGGAGGGGTTGACCTTACAAAATATTGACATCCTACACAACCATAATAATAAAATCAGTATGGTACTGGCTCAAGAACAGAGGACAAGTAACAGAACAGGCCTATTTATAAATGAGGACTTGAAATATGATTAACACAGCTTATATATCACAGAAAATGGTTATATTATTTAGTGGATGGTATTGAGAAATTCACCATATGGAGAACAATAACATCTATATCCCTATATTATGCAAAGGTGGACTCCAGATGAATAAGAGGTTAAATGAGAGGCAAAATTATGAGGTTAACAGAAGGAAACAGAGAAGAATATTTTTATGACTTAGAGGCAGAGTGAACTTTCTAATCAAGACTTAAACTCACAAACCATAGTTATCAGGAAAAAATTTGATGGTTTTGATTAGTCCAAAATTGAAAAATTCTTTTTAATAAAGGATAGCAATATGAAGTTAAAACATACAAATTTGAACACAATATTTGCCATGTCCGAAAGAGATTAAGAACCGATCGAGAATACGTTGAGGACGCTTGTAAGTTAACAAGAAAAAGATGATAAAATCCAACAGAAATAGGGGCAGAAGATATGACAGGCAACCCACAGAGGTAGAAATTCAAATGGTCAACAAAATATGGAGAGGTATTTAAACTCATTAGTCACCAGAGAAATGAAAATCCAATCTAGCGAGATACAGCTTTATACTCATCAGACTAGCAAAAATGAGAAAGCTGGATATCGTCATGAGGTGTGGAAACACCTGATTCATCACATACTGCTCTTGGAAATATAGATGAGTGAAGCCATCCTAAAGAATAATCTCATAAAATTGAGTATCCACATACATTAGAATCGAGTTCCACTTGTGGGATATCCCGAATCATCCTCACTTGGGTCCATGAGAGGGAATATAAGAGAATATTATAGAGTCGAGACCTGTGGTTTGTAGACCAGGGGGGCAGCCAGGGGGTCCACAGATGGGAAAATGAGAAACTGAAAAGCTGTGGGGCCCATTGTGGAATACTATGTATGCGGCAGTTAGAAGAAATTAGATGAGATTGCCAATTAGCAGTACATAAAGTTCTTAAACATACAGTGTTGGGTGAAAACTAAGGAGATAACCAGTTGGGCTTGTTGGGAGGATCAAATGGCAATGAAACAGTCAACGTGGCAACTGTCCTCAAGAAGGTATTCAATTCTATCAGGAAGTGGAAGGAAAACGGAAGGGTCAGCCCATCCTCACAAACGATTCAGGATTGTAAGATAGAGGGGGAGATTTAAAACTATTCGAATTGAAATTTGTGGACAGTCTGCCAGTCAATTTTCTTTCCTGTGTCCCTTCTCTCACTTGAAAGCTGGATCGGGGCTTCTACAAGGAGAAAACCTCTGCATGTGAAGCTCCTTCCTGGCAGACAGTCCACTTGTCCTGCTGTTAGTGGGAGAGGTTCTGGTGTGGGCCCGGCCACGTGCTAGGCTTGCCAAAGTTAATTCTTAGCTATTTATGTATGTGAATTTGTAATTCATCCCGGCTTCTCTTGACCTTCCATGTGCAGCCTTTGTTATGGTCATGGGTGGAAATTCTGCTAAGAGTTCTTTCACTGTCGTATGCTTCACAGAGTATAAGTAAATTTCACATAGGATAGGCAGGAACCAATTTTGATAGGATGAAATGAGATTTTTCTCCCTCTTTCTTTTATCATGCAAACATTTTGGGGCATATACATTTTATTAATGTGTACTACCAAAATATCAGTGACCGATAGCCATAGAAGTGAAAAAGCTCGTCTTTCATTCTTGCTCTGAGAAGCTTGAGAGAAGCAATTCCATTCTGCAAGCAAGAGGCCAGGGAGTTCTCTCTTAGTGCAGAAGACAGCAGGTTATTTACACTGTGTTTGTGATCAGGGGTCACAGAGAGGGGCAAGGAGCTGAATTCCAAGAATGGAACAGAATCCAACTCCCTCTGAAGGAAATCCAGGTTTTGGAAAACTCCCAAGGAGCAATAATTCAACTGACCTAACCTGATGAACTGTTTTAAATGAGTTTGGAGAAATACAGTGAAACATTGAACAGCTTCCTAGAACTGAAGCAACCGAGCAAAGGTAACCTTTTATTAGACCTTACTAGTACAGCCAGAGAACTGGTCAGGTGTAGGGCTCAGCTCTATCTGGAAGAGGGAGAGGAAGAGATGGTTTTTAGCTCCCCATTAGAGCCGGGCATAAGTTTTCCACTTCCTGATAATTATTTTTTCAAAGCTAAAATATCAGGCAAATGACTCAATGTATTAAATGCTGACGCTATGCCTATTGGTTGTTAGCGGCTTTTCCCTATGGTGTCTCGTGCAATCTCCTCACAATCTTTCAAGGAAGAGGTTATCATTCTCCTTTTTTTTTCCGCCCCCCAGAAAAGGAAAGGGAGTCTCTGGAAAGTTAGAGAAGTTCTCAAAGTCACTGGCTTTTAAAAAGAAGATGCGGGTTCAAACTGATTTCAAACTGAAACTTTCTTCAACCCATGCCACCACGGTCAGACCCGTGCTTCTAAGGGACAACAGGCAGCCTGGAGGATCTCAGGATATCAGGGATAAAAGGGTGAATTGTCCTTTCCCCATCTATTCTCAAGCAAGGATGTGAGAAGCGAAGCTGTATGCTGAAATGAAGTTTGGGCAGAAGTAATGATAATAACGATGACAGTGAGCTTTTGTTGGGTGCTTATCACGTGCTAAACACTGTGATAAATGGGCTGCATGAGCCATAATCTTATGAGCTAGCTATATTATGATCTCAATTTTTGCATTTGGGGACACTGAGTCAAATTAAATTAATTGTCCAAACTCAAATATCTAGCACTTCATGGAGTAAACCCTAAATTTGTCTGACACTCCAACCAGCATTTTTAAAAATACTACTCAAAATTGCTTTCCTAGGACATGGCAGTGTGTAGCAGTAGTAGCAATGGCAGCTATGGTGGCAGTTTTATGGTGCCAGTAGCAGTGGTGATGGTGGTAGTGTTGTTTTTGGTGGTGGGAATAATGGTGGAGGTGATGGAGGTAGGAAAAGTGATGATGTGATGATGTTAATGGTGGTGGGAGTACAGGTAAGTGTAGGACAATGATGATAATGGTGGCAGTGATGGTTGTCATGGTGGTGGCAGCATTGGTTGTGGTGGCTATAATCACAGTGACGGTGATGGTAGTGATGGTGGTCATGGTAATGGCGATGGTGGGAGTGATTATGTTGGAGATGGTGATGGTAATGGAGGCGATGGTGAGTGTGCCGATGGGTGGTACTGATGATCGTGGTGGTGGTGATCATGGTGGTGACAGAGTTTTGTGGTGGTAATGATATAAGTGACAGGAGAAGCAATGATAGTGATGATAGTACTGATGCTGGAGGTGGTGGTGGTCTTGTAGGTGGTAATGACAGCAGTGGGGGTGTTGGTACTGATGGTGGCAGCAGCACAAGTTGTGGTGGTGCCGGGTGTAGTATTAGTGATGGTGGTGGCTGTGACATTGGTGGTAACCCTGAGGGGTGTTGGTGGTGGCTGTTAAAATACCCTCCTCTGAATTATCTCTGAGACCTCCTCTGGAGAGTATCTGAGAAAAAGAGTCTTTTATTTTCTCTGTGCCTGGAAGGGTTGGTTAGTTTTCTCTCCATAGGTTGGCTTTTAATTTCTCCCTCCTCTATTCACTTCTATGCTGTTGACAAGAGCTGTAGTTGTCTGGGATCAGCCAGGGAGAGAGACAGACCCCATGACCATTTCCCCAAAGGCGGCCTTTGGCCACTCCAAGCTGGAACATATGACCCCCTGCCTCGCCCCTGGCGCATTAACCAGGTGACTGCCTCCTAGGGCCCAGCCCAGTCCAAACAGATTTGAGATTCAGTGTCCCAAACAAGGCACTGATTAGCTGGTAATCAGGCAGTGATTAGCAGGTCGGGTCACCTGCAGTTCAGTGCCCATTGTTCCCTGCAAAGTCCTGGGATGTTTGCCACGGGCCAGAGTCTGAATGTCTGAGGATCCTGATGCCTGCAGCCCTGTTGTATAGAGCTGTGATTAGGAAAAAAAAATCCTCTGTTCCCCTAAGCCCATCCCTGCAGTGCTGTGAATCCCCTCTGTCTATTCACACACAAAGGCTTTGGGGGAAAGAATGGCTTGCTTAAGAGCCCAGCAGTGACCAGGAGGTGAGGCCCCCAAAATACACTGGAGAATTAGAAAAAATAAATTAGCACATTCCTCCTCAAGCATGAAGTTGAGAGTTCGAGCAGTGACATCTGACAGACCTGGGCCCAGATTGTGATTCTGCTATGGTCTTGATATATGACCTTGGAAACAATTTTTAACCTCTGAGCCTTTTACCTCGGTTTGTAAGAAGATTAATAATAATACTTGTCTCTTAGGGTTGTTTGAGGTTTAAATTTAAAAAAATGAATATAATGTACTTAACATAGCCTTAAGAATAGAGAAAGTACCCAATAAATTCTATAATCATGACCATGAGTCATAGGAGAAATATCATTATTATTTGAAAAACTGCGTTTTAAAAATACCCTAGTAACATCACTTTTAGATGAGAATAGCCTCTCCTTTGTAGACCATCATAAAGATGAGGTAAGATAATTCTTATAAAGTATTCAGCACATGACTTAGCACGTAATTAGCACTCAATAAATGATAGTAATAATGGTAATAATTGTCATTATTATTTGCTCAAAGATGGGTGCAAAAGGATTTTTTGCATCATATTTATCTGCATTGGAATACATAACTATGAAAATTCAGGCAGAGCATGATTTTGAATTAAAAGGGGCTTAATGAAATGATTCATGGTACATTCATACCTCTGAGTCCCGTACAGCTTTATAATCCACGTGCCCTCAATCACCTGGAGATCTTGTTAAAATGCAGATTTCGATTTGGTAAGTCTGGCGTAAGGCCTAAGATTCTGCATTTTTAATGAACTCCCAGGTGATTCCAGATCTATGGGTCATAAACCCCACTTTGAATAACAGGATATATACTTTGTAATAAAAGAGTATGTGTACGTATTTTTTCTATACAAATATATAAAAAAATTTCTAGACTATACTCAAGAAGTCATTTCCAAATGAAGGACTGTGAGTGCTTTTCCCCCTTCATTAAAATGTTCCAACTTTTGCAAAAATTTAATAATGAACATGTAAAGAAAACATTTAAAAAATGCAATAAATATTATCAATATCGAAGATCTTCCATTCTCTTAAATCTTGTCACATGTCCAGGTTTTCCAGCACATTCCTTGCCAGGTCTGCATGCCTGATGCCCTGATTTTCTCTGATAGCCACACTAGGCCTTTTCAGAGTCTTAACCACAAGGAAATCACATTAATATACGCTCATTCAGTAGGCTGCGGCTCTCTGAGGAGCAGGTGGGCCCCAGCTCAGATATAGCAGCTGGCCAGAGTTCAGGGCCTGGAGGCATGCAAACCAGCCAGGTGCAAGATGGACAGCTAGTAACTGAGAGGAGCCCAGAGATTCTAAAGTCTGATTTTGGCTGCATGGGGAGAGGGCATTCCAGCTAACATGGTGCAGTGTTCTCTGGACTAGAAAAGAGCTCAAGAAAGCCAGTCTTAAAAAGTGGATGTCTCCACTGGCCCTTCCTCTAAAGAGTGGGATGAGTGGAGGACCCTTGAAACTAAGGGTAGGTGGGCATAGAATCTTTTCTTCTTTTTGAGTCTCCCCTAGAGAGAATTGGATACTTGAGCCCGGTATCTCATCCCCATTAGACCATTACTCTCACCGCTTGACAGAATTCTGAACGCGCATAGAGAAATAGAGTTAGACAGAACCTGAGTTGAATTCTGACTTTTCCATTTAGTAGGTAAGCTGCCTTAGACTTAAGCAGAGGCTCTGTTTTCTCTCATGGAAAGTGGGAAAAACAATGCAATGGTATCTTTATGAAGAGGAATTAGGGACCTAAAAGTCCTAGTCCTAGGCACATGACCAGAGTAGACTTGAAAATTCTAATACTAATAATTATCACGATTTTTATTCAGTGTTCACCTCGTACCTGCCTCCCACCCACCATGAAGTCCCTAATAGTGGCCTCCAACATTCCATCTTTCCATGTCTCAGAAGTTAGAGGGAAGCACATGAATAGTCAAACTAAGTAATAGGAGAGTTTGATAAAAGGACTTTTCACAGAGGTGAGAACAGGGTTTAGGAAATCAATGGGGATAACACAAGGTCCCAGGGCTGGCAACCATGGTAGGGATGGGAGTTGAGAAGGTACGTTACTCCCCAGCTTGAAGGACCAAGGGGAAGAAGAAATCTGAAAACCCAGAGAGGGCAGCTGTATGAAAAGGGTTGCCTAGAAGTGGCTTTGGTTTTAATTAGGGAAGCAGCTAATTCACCAAGCAGGAGGTGGCTGTAGAATAAAGAGCCAGACCCCTCTCTTCCTACCTTGCTCTGACCTGCTCATGGCCTTTGCCAAGATCTTGGCTTGGCTTCTCCTCTGACCAATTTCACCTTGATACTTTCTGATCTTGTTGGGTGGCTAGCTTATGTGCACTGTTACACACTGAAGAGCTGAAAGCTGCATTTCCAAGGGGATACCAGTAGCTACACCGATGTATGATATATAACCCAGAGATTAAACATATTAAAAATGATACCCATGAAAATTATTTTAAAATTGATCTGTCAAGGACTACTACAGGACCCTACATCCTAGATATCCAGTCCTACTGATGATCTGGCCATGAAACTCACCGAAAGACTTCCAGAAGCAGATAACTTCTAGAGGTAGAAAGCTTCTCTCCAAGATTCTATGAAACAAGAAGCTGGCACCATTTGACAGAACCCCAAAGGGAAGCCAGATGGCAAGAGAAACCGTTGCTGTCATCTATAAAAGTTGCCTCCTGGGGTCCAGAATAGGGGGCAGAAGGAGAACAGATAGAACATTGCGGCAAGCTTGCCAATCCAATTCTGACACTTATTTCATGAAACTTTCTAGACAACAGATTCCTCCTTCCTTGGTGCTCACGCACTCCTTTCTCTTAGCACTTGACACTCATAACCTCCTATTAATTTTTTATGTTCATGAATCGTTTCCTGAGTAGATTGTCCAATCCTTGAGGGCAGGAAGGTGGTATAATATAATGGATAACATCCTATGCTTTCAAATGCTTATGAAGATTTAGAAAGATAGTATATGCAACATCTTTAGCATATTCCTGTGCACGCACGTAAAGCGATAAATATATAGATTTATGATTATCCATTATGCTTCTGTTCTTTATATCCTCCAGCATGTTGAAGATCCGCCTCCATCTCACACATCCCTTAAAAGGAAACGGAAATTCTGTGCACCTTCTTTGGGCTTTTCACCATGTAGAATTTCACATATATTATTAGAACATTTCCCTAACTTAGTTATGCACAGAATCCATTTAGAGTACAGAAAAAAAAAATGACACATTCTTTTAAGTATAATGTTATTTATGTATTTAGAAAATAGAATTCTGTTTAACCTAATACTTATTGCTCCTATGAAACAATAAACCGAAACAAATTAATAATTTAAATGCACACAAAGCTACAATATATTTAAAATTCAGACTAACGATTTTAATTAAATGTGACAGAGGATATGGTTTTTACGAAGCTGGTTCAAAACTTGCTTTGTAAAAGCGAAACTGAACACTATAGTAGAGACACATGTTCAGTTCAGTCCAGATTAGTTCACCATACCTATCAGGTGTGATAACTCAAGTATCTCACCCTTGTTTCCCATTTATACTGAGCACTGTGAAACTAGGTGGCATTAATTTGACAGTAATGCATGATTTTGAATTTATTTCTCTTTTATTCTTTTCTCACTAGTACAGTCAATCAAATCATATATTGGCTTGGTGGTACTGTATAGTGCCAACTTGTATGCAATCACTGACACTAAGATGTGGGAGCAGTTATTAACTATAAAAGGTCATCCAGATAATCCGGAATACGTTTTATCAATTTTACTTAAGATTATGTTTAAAGTGAAAAAACAATATTTAGAAAGTCTAGTAGAGAAGGTGCTTTCCCTGCCTGAACCCTGGACTATGGCACATGGCATAGGTACCTATAATTTCAACAGCTTGGGTGGGGTAAACGCTGTTATTTCTGTTTTCTATATGAGGACATCGAGGCTCAGGGGGATTCAGAAGGTACCCAGATTCACCCACCTAATAAGTGGTTTAGTGAGACTCAGACCCAAGGCTATGTCTCTCCATGTAGTTTTTTGATTAGATTGAACTAATCTTCGAATGTCAAATGGTTAATGTTATATGATACATATTAATGATGAAGGATGGTGGGAGTGAGTAGTGCAAGCTGAGGAAGATAGAAAGTAAAAAGGTAACAAAACTTGCTTGGCCAGAAGTGGTGACCTGAACCCAGTCCACTGTGGTCTTGGGTGCAATGGTGGTTAGATGACAACCATTTAGTGGGGAAATTAAAGACATATGGAAGCTGGGCCATGCAGACGAGGTGCTCTCCAAGCACACTTCCCAGGTGGGGTCACTTTTGGCATTTCCACATCTGGCTTAGCAGTAATCAATCCATGAAGAATTGAAATGCATGGATTGCTTCATCCAGAATCATATGATCCATGCTCCTAGTTCTAGGCATTTGCTGTTTCCTGCTTTGAGTCTGAAGCTGGATGTTCTTTCCCAGAATGCTTCATGTCAATTCTTTTGGGTCTTCAAAGAGGTAAAGAATGGTGACCCTTAGTTCACTCCACATTCCACTGGGAGTGCCCAAAGTTAGGGCCCTCTCTGCCTCCAGGAATGAAAAGACACTGTGTTCTTCTTGCAGAAAGGCATAGGAAGGTGTTGCTCCTCCCTCCAACTCCAAGTGTGGAGAATTTAGGAAACTAATAGATCTAGGTAATTAACAGGAAGATGTGATAAATTCTCACTCACTTAGATCTAAGCTGTAATACTCAATACAGCTTTTGCATGGCTTGCATTTCTTGAAAATACAAATTTATCTGCTACTAAAATCTCACTTCCCCTGTAGCAAAGTTAACTTTCTGTTATTTTGGAATGGCAAATCCAGTCATGCAAAGTTTCAGGAATTACACACACACACACACACACACACACACATTCATCAGGTAAAGCCATAACAAAAGTCCTTTTTGCCTTCCATATATTTCCAAGACAATGAAACCATTCAATCAGCGCCCAGAATGATTATCTTTTTGGACACATGACCTCATATTTTCAATCTATTAAGCATGCAAAATCTGAAAATGAGTGGTATTAGCAATTCTATTGAAATGGATACAAGGGAACTGAAACAAAATAAAGCCTGCTTTAGTTCTGTAATCCCCAAAGGAATAAGTGCTAAGAGACTGGGTGATTTAGGACACTTAGGAAAGAAAAAAACACAAGAAAATAAAATAGGGTATGCATGAGACTTTTTACTTTCTAGATGTCTGAATTTCATTGTTTCAGGTCGCATCAATTTTTGGGTGGGGATGGGGAGGGGGTTGACTCAGGTGTGGGGAACAGTTGTGATGACTTAGGACCAAATTTCATGGTAAAATGATTAGTTCCACAACTACCCTTCCTTCCTTCCTTCCTTCCTTCCTTCCTTCCTTCCTTCCTTCCTTCCTTCCTTTTTTGTTAGGATCCTAGGTAGTAATTAACATTTTGTTACTGAAGCCGATGCACAGTAAGGTTAGCTACATCAGAAACAACTGCTTCCAGTAGTCTCACCTTCATTCTAGGGGCAATCTCATCCAGATTTTTAGACCCCCCTTTCTCTAGAGACATGGCTGCAAGTTGCACCAAGTTGGAATGTGTTAGAAGGTGTGTGACCATGTAGCTCTCACAAATTTCATTCACCAGTACAGACCTATGGGTAATCCAGGAGAGAGAGTACAGGTGCTTGACATTTCTTCAATTTAGGATCAGCTTCCTGCCTTCCTGGGACACTTTCTGCACAGAAAAAGAGCCATGTTACCTGCTCTTAATATGTCTCAATTTCTGTGTCCCAGACCCCATCATTAGTGGTTCCAAAGTAATTGTTACTTTTCTCCTAGAAGGGCTAGAAGTGGGTTCTCAGGTAAATGGAAACCTTGAGCAGGCCCCAGAAGTTCTAAGGTGGGAATGCTAATCAAGTGTCTTCACTGTCTATCCCTTTTACCCCTTTTATGCCTTCAACTCCAGCCTCTTGGGGACCAACATTAAAAATACTTCAGAGCAGGAAACCTGGTTGATGGATTAATCAATCAACCAACCAGTATTTATTGAGAACACCTAATTTTTACTCAGCAAATGCTGACTGGAGCAGATGGTGCAGTAACAGGTAATAAGACTCTTCAAAGTCAAGTAGAGGACTTGAAACTGATAACTCAACTCGCCATGTATTCATTCAATGGATAGTTATTAAATACCCATGCATGAACTTCATAATATTCTGGGAAATGGAGATAAAAAAAAGACATCAGGCTTTTATCCCATGGAGTTTATAGTCTTTCAGAGTCACAATTTTTTTAAAGTACTTAAAATAAAGGTACTGTGTATCATGATTGGAAACAGGCTGCTTAGACAGCTTATGGTGATGAAGGAAGTGAAGACATATAAAGTCATTTTAGGTTTTTGAGACCTGGAAGTATATAACCAAATAGTGTTTGGGAATCTGATTTTGGTGGTGTTAGACAAAATGGATAGAAAATTGTACTTGGTTGAATAATGTCCCCCGCAAAATCCATGCCGATCCAGAACCTCAGAATGTGACCTTATTTGGAAATGGTGTCTTTGCAGATGTAATTATTTAAGATTAGGTTACCCTGGGTTAAGGTGGGTCCTAAATTCAATGCCTGGGATCCCTATAAGGAGGCCTTGTAAAGATACGAACAGAAGGAAGAAGGGCCTGTGAAGATGGAGGCAGAGACTGGAGTGATGACACTGAAAGTCAAGGAACACCTAGGGTTATAGGCCATCACCAGAAGCCAGGAGAGAAGTATGGAACAGGGAGAACATGGCCTTGCTGACGCATTGATTTCAGACTTCTAGCCTCCAGAACTGTGAGAGAATTAATTTCTGCTGTTTCAATCACTCAGTTTGTGGTAATTTCTTATAGTAGCCATAAGCAACTAATACAAGAGATGACTGACAGGAGTCAAGGAGATCACCAGGCTAAGTGATATATAAATACTGACTTAGGGGGTGGAGGGCTCAGGTGAGAAAGACAAATTTAATTTTATATGGTTACATGTGAAATGATGGATGACGACCTCAGTAGAATAAGCAAGATATATCTCTCCAAGCTCATTTTATGATCAACAGACAAGCTCAAGGAGCATGAATAGACAATTATTGGGCTTCTGAAGCACATCTCCATTTTTGAGACAGAATGAGAAAAAGGAAGCAAGCAAAAAAGTGAAGAAATTACTGAAAATATTCCATTTGACTCAATAGATATTTATTGAGCCTTGCCTTGCCTATTTCATGCCTCTGAGAAACTCATAGTGAAGGTCAGGCACTAAACAAAAACATTTCAAATCAAGGGGATATAGGCAATGATGGAAGTAGGCTGAAGGAATGGAAACAATTCAGAGAAAAATAATTGTCCCTGTCGAAGGGTGGTCAGGGTGTCTTCATAGATAAGATTACATCTGAGCAGGAGTTAAAAGAATTAAGAAAGGTGGATAAGTAGATAAGGGTGGAAGAGAGAGAAAAGAACCAGAATCTATTGTTAAGTCTGAATGCTTCTTGGGTAGAAGTCACACCTACCATTAGTCTCTCACATTGCACACAAAGACACATAGAAACTGTTGAGTGAGTAAACAAATGCATGAACTAATGAAATGACCCAGAAACCAAGGGAGGAGAGCATTTTGGCAAGAAAGAGAGGCTAATGCACATTATCAAAAGCCAGGGAGAGGTTGGGGAAAATGAAGATTCAAGTCAGCTGGAAGAAAAAATATTGGAGAAGAGTCAATAAAGAGTGTTTGAGGGGAGGATTGTATTTGAAGGTATAGGTGAAGGAAATTGGAAGATTCTGGACACATATAGTTCCTCAGGTCCCAGGGGTGAATGGATACATGAATCAACCAATATTTATTGAACACCTTCTATATGGCAGACACTGTACTAGCCATTATAAAATATATTTTCTCTTCATTTGAAATCTAGACTTCACTTGAATTGCTACCTTTAGGAAAAAAAAAGTTTTCATCTAATGATTAGGGACAGGGTAGATGGATGGATCTTATTTTGAAAAAATGGGTTGAAGGGGATCTCCCCTCATTCACCAAATATCCACTCAGTGGACATTTGGTGAATGAACCTCAGAATGTGACCTTATTTGGAAATGGTGTCTTTGCAGATGTAATTGCAGATGTAATTATTTAAGATTACTGGACACTCTGCTGGACACTCTACTAAGTGCCTCAGAGATATTACCTAGTGGGGACCTCATAGGAACTCTAGAATGTTCTATCATGATCCTCATCTTGGAGATGAGAAAACCGAAGCTCTGTGAAAATTTTGCTAGATTATTTCAACATGCTCGTAGTTACTGGTGAAATCAGGATTCACAGCTGAGAATGTCCAGATGAACAACTAAATATTTCTCAGCCTCAGTTTCTTCACCTGTAAAACTACCTCTCAGGATTACTGTGAGGTTGAATCATGGAGAAAGTACTCAAGAAATGGAAGCTCTTGTTTTCACTCTTACTTTACCCCTTTAGAATGAGGTCATCAGGTTCTCGTTAGACCCTCAATTCTCTGCCAACATTCGCCATCACTCTTAGGAGCCGGAGACTTCTTGGAGCCCAAAAACAGGTGCCAGAAGCATTAGGAAATCAAATCCATCTGCTTCCTGGGGTCCAAAATGTCTGCTCTTTACTCCCAGAAAAGAAGCCATGTTTGGGATGCAAACTAAATATAGAACATGACCAAAAAACAAAGGGTGTCTCCAAAAGGGATAATGCAAACCGAGACAATAGTTTCACAGATCAATAGAAAACCTTTAAAGGCCACTGATGAGCTAGACTGCAGCGACGCTCCTGTTCTGTAAAAGGAAAATAAAATGAATCGATAAGAGATGAAAACTGATATTAAATAGCTGAGATTTACTCTCTGCTCCCAAGTGCTCTTTGCCAAGCTGGTTCTCTTGTCAGACTTGTTCACTTCCTTTCTACCCTCTGCGATGTGATCCTGAGAATCTGGAATAAGGGAAATGAGCCTGCAAACAGCCCCGTGAAAGATGGCAGCAGAAAAACCATAGGTGATGGATCACTGCTCTGGTTACTGGTTACCAAGATAATGGGTAATTTGCCTGAATGCAATAAACTAGGTATGGGGGAAATTGTATTTCTTAAACTGAACTCATTACCCCCATCCTCCAGTCTCCTCCGTTGTGTGCCAGCAGGGTAGTGCATTTTAAAGAGTTTTCTGGTGCATTTTAAGGATTCATCTACCAACTCTGTGACGTTAGGCAAATTATTTAAACTCTCCGAGTCTGTTTCATTATCTGTAAATGTCAGGGTTGTTGCAGTGAAATAATATAAATGATCACTTTCATCTTCCTCATCATCACCACCACCACCACCACTATCACCAGCCCAACAATTAATGTTGACATGGCTGAATGCCCATGTGACTTTGTAAGGGGAGGTTTAAAGGTAGAAAGGCAGTAATCAGATTATCTGGGTCATCTTGACGAGTTGTGAATCTTCTCTAATTGTCATTTAATTCATCATGGACCCAGGACATCTTTTCTGGTTATTGTGAGGACTGGAGGAGGCAGTAAAGCACTTAGCCCAGTGCCAGGCAGATAAGGAGTACTCAGTAAGGGTCCTTTGTCTTCCCCAGAGAGATCAGGGCTAATATCTTGGTGAGCCTGTATAGACAACTGAGAGTCCAGGTCGAGAGAAAGACAAACAAAAATATCCATTTGGGAAAGTGAGAGGGGGTGAAAAGCTGCTTTGTCTAGCGGTGAGCAGGACTGAAAGGGGTCCAGGCAGGCTTAATGCCCTTCGAGAGAAAGCTTCCAACCACCACTGCCCCCTCCTTGTTTCTCTTCTTCCTGCCTTAGCTCAGAGCCCACACCTGCACTACAAGCTCTTTAGGTACCTGCAAAGGAGTGAAGGGCTTCTCTCTTTGGATCCCTGGGCATCTCTTTCCTGTACACTGGAGTACTTGGGGGCTTTCTGTCTCCAACTCAGTACCCTAAACCCCTACACTGCTGCTAGGGTTCTGGGCTCTCTTTGTGGTCCAGGATAGCAGGGTCCATGGGGATCAAGAAGACTACCCTTGTCCCATAGGTATTGATTCATAGGTATTGACCCCTTGAGCCCCTACTAAGTACCAGGCACTGTGATCGGCAGCAAGACCCCTGAGATAAACAAACCCTTGAGCCTACCTCACAGGCCTCAGAAGCTTTGCTCCCTAACACTATTGTTCTGCCTTAAAGAAAACTCCTTGAGAATTTACATTTCTAGCCCATGCTTTTTGAACAACTCTTTGATGTTTCTTCTTGCATAACCCCCCAAAAAACCACCCTGAATCCTTCACCCGCTCTGTCTTTTTCCTCATCATACTAAGGTTGTTTGTTTGTTTGTTTGTTTGTTTGTTTGTTTTGAACCTCCCCCTCTTCCCTCCTGGCTTCTTGCTCTGAAATATCTTTTTTCTTGATACTCTTGGATATATTCCCCTCATCTTGTCTCTACCACTTGTTGGCCAATTGTCTCTAGTGAAGTCTCTAGCAAACATTCTCTTTCTTTGTCTCTATTTTTCTCTACTCTGGATAAGTGAATATGTAAGAGACTGGTTGTCCAATTCATCCTTCCCCAAAGAGATTCTCATTCTGACAGCCTGTTGTCCTTGTTGTGTGTGGCCTCCAGTGCGTCTGGGTGAGGCATAGGCAGACTGAAGAAAGCCAGCTCTTTTCTTCCTACTATCTGACTAACAAGGGATTCTCCCACTATATTTCTTCTGCCAAGCTGCTCTTCTTATTCCACACATTGCCTAGTTCTTCTGAGTTCTCTTGTATTATTTTGGATTCCTTTTTTGGCAACTGTGTCTTCAGTAATAGCTTCCTTTTTGAACATAAAGAAAACTTCTCCATGCCACTTAATTTCTCTCTTCTTCACCTTCCTCTTCTATCTCCTTTTCTTATACCCTGGTTCCTTGGAAAGAGGAAAGGAATTGACATTTGTCAAATGCCCCTATGCACTAGATGTTATAAAATACTTCCATGGTTATATCTCATGCAGAAGTGATTGGCCTCTTTTTAATAAAAAACTGAGGCTCGGAAAGCTTAAGCCATGTGTTGAAGATCACACATAATTACATGACATGTCTCCAAGACTCCATGGTATCTGTCCTTTGAAATACTCACACATGGATGACATATGTGAACACATGCAAACCCAGTCAGTTGGGTCTGTATGACATTCATTATAGAAAATGTTTGTTTGATTATCTCTCATTCTTGACTCTCACTAAGGAGCTTTATGCTGGCTTTAGAATTACTGTCTTCTAAGTGATTCTGTGGTCAAAGTTATACAATGAAAAGGACACCTATTTGGGCACATCTAGGGCAGGGAGAAGAGCCAGAATATCTGAGTTCAGATCCCAGTTTTTCTTATCCAGATGACCTCAGGCTATATGAATAATAGAACTGCCTTCACCATAGGGGTTGCTATGGGTCCTGTACCTCCTGAGGATTTAAGATGAGGACCAGATGGGTCGGTATGCATAACCATGTAGACTATTTGTGAGCACATGTAGTCCTCTATAAATGTACACTGGTGATTTTGTTATCTGAGATCTAGTTGGACCTACCACTTGTTAGCTGTGAGACACTTGGATAAATTTCTCGACATCACTAAACTTAATTTTTCCTGTTAATAAAACAGAGGCAATACTCCACACAGTGAAACGTTGCTATAAGCCTCTAATGAGATAAACCATGTAAAGCTGTTAACTTGGCAGTTGGTAGTTGTAGGTGTTTTCTTCCTGAATATGTGCCAGTTCCTTGTCTCTTTGTTTGAGACAGCTCAAGGCACAGTATACTCAGGGGCTGTGGAAGAAACTAGAAGGAAACAAACTTTGGAGCCGGATCTGGCTGAGGATCACCTTCATGGGGACAGCCAAGGAATCTCCGAAGCTGGTTTCCACCAAGGGGTGGTCTGGCCTGAGTAATTAGCTGGAGTCTACCCCACCCCTTTCCCGGGTGATCCCCAAAACTTCTTGGTGAGTAGCACTAGAAACTTGATCCCCAAAACTTCTTGGTCCCTAAAACTTCTTGGTGAGTAGCACTAGCAACATGACCTTTTTAAGGGCGATGGTGGAGATGTGTAAGATTATTCATGTCTGCATTGGGCTCTCCCTGAGTCACTCCAGAGCTCAGTGGTGACTGATCAATACCACATTTTCAGATTTCATTAGCGTTTTTAATAGCTCAGTGCTCTTTTGGAAGGCAGCATCAGGCGTGCATAAATTTTTGGAGACAAAGAGAAATGATTAGAGGCCACCCTTTGCGTCTGGATTTGAGGACACCCTGGATCATCAGAGGAACTTAGCTTTTCTCCAGAAGATGCTAAGAGCCCTATGTTGCCTTGACGTGACACAGTTTCCCCTGTACAGCCCAGAGGCTGAGTGTCTCCCTGTTAGTCTATGCCGATAGGGTTTTATTGGGACATCATGAGCTTGTTCTCTGTGTCTTTCCCCAAATTCTCCTCTTCCCACCCTCACTATTGCCAAGTTGACAATAGTATCATTCACATGCCTACCCGTGTCTATTGATCACCATCATTCTAGTCCAAAGCCAACACCTAGAGAAAGACTGGCTATAGG
>NW_011888810.1:3384568-3397392 GCF_000151845.1 Pteropus vampyrus | reverse complement strand
TGTTTTTGTCTTTTGTTTTTTGGTCTGTCTCTCTTGAGACCTCCTTTAAAGGAACTCATGAGGGAGGGGATATTATACAGAGTAGTGTTACTCAAAAGTGGTATAGGAGCTGATTTTAGATGGAAACTCAAAGAAGGACACTTAAAACACAGCTCCTGTTGAGAACTTACTACTCTTTTCAATCCTCATTTGTTCTCTTTGATACACATAGGGTGAAGTTTAAGCGGGGTGTCAGTATGTTTCTAACATCTCTGGGTGACACTTGCTAGTTTCTCCTTTTAAGAGAGATATCGGGCTTCAGGTTTGAACCCTCGAAAATGGCCTCTTCTTCAGCCAGAATTCAACAACTGGGTTTTATTTTCATTGCTCTTTTCTATTTGTGGCAAGTCCTGTTGGTTTTTTTTTTTTTTTTTCCTACTAACTGCGCAAAGTCTCCTTAAATAAATTTCTTTAAAGAGTGAGTACATTTTTAAAATATTAAGTAAATTATAATATACATGAAACTTGGATATGGCAACTGATTTACATTTGGTAAACACGAGGGTAGCATAATCAAGATGATCTTTGAAATATGAAGACTTTGCTAGATTTCTGGCTCTGGCAATGACTAAAATGTGTGACCATTCACAAGTTGTTTTCTGAATCTGACTGTAAAATGGGGGCAAAAAATGCTTACTTTGCAGGGTTTTTTAAAGATCAGAATGAATGTATTTTAAAAACATTTCCTAATGTCTGCACCTGCTTGGAAATAGACACATGTATGTGCAATAAATGAAAGGCAAGTATAAATGGAATAAATCTGAATCAATGAATTCATGAACCTGGATCTTCCCTGAAAGTCTCATCCTTCTCAGCTGGATAAGTCAGGATCTGGAGAGTCCCATTCTCTCTTTCACTGGGGTCTCATTTCACATCCAATTGGTATTTACCCAGGAAACTTGTGCAAGTTAATGAACTCTGCCTAGTTTCTTGACTTTCTCCTTTGGAGTGATTAGTGTGTGCGTGTGGTGGGGGGTGGGGAGGGAATGGAACATGGATAAGACCTAGACTTATTTTGTGGCTCTACTGGAATCTTGTCAGATCGTGGACTGCAGACATAAGAGGTCTCTAAAGATAACTTCTACCTTGATAGTTGATCAGTTCCCTATACAAAGAAATGTTCAAGACCAAATGAAATGACCATCTTACCCAGATCTTGACTCATCTTTTCTCTAAGAAACATTACATTCATCTTCTTGAAAACAAAGACATTCCGAGAGCATCACGAACCAGGTCTTGAAAGAGTGTTTCTGGAATCTATGTACAGGCAGATCTGACTTTTCAGGCCAACATTCATTCATATCCTTGTCTAACCCTCACAAACACAGTTGTTCCACTTTCGTTTCAAAACGAAAGCTATGTTTTTTAAGAAGTCAAATTACCCAAGACCTTTAAAAACACAAAGGAACCTCTGCTCTCTACATGGTTTTTCATTTTTCATCAGTCTAGCCCAGTCTTCTTAACATGACAGTTGGGTCCTAAAAGGGTGGGAGTGGAAGCTTTGAGACTTAAAGCACAGTATTCCTTCTGTTGCATTCAGTTGGTCCATATGGCAGAAGGACAGCTGAGATTCAAAGGAAGAGAATTCTTCCTCTTGATATAAGTAGTAGCATATGTGTACAGGAATGGGAGGAATTATTGGTGCTTGTCATTATAGACAATCTAACACACACACACACACACACACACATGATAACCAATTCACAAAATGTAGGACTCATTTTTGCTAACACAAGGCTTAGGATGAGCATCAATCATTCCTGAGTTCTGCCATGGGATGCCTATAGAGTCTGATTTGATTCTCAAGGATGAAGACCTTGGGTCCTTCCATTTCGCTTTCATTTTTATTTTCATTGGAAGAAAATGTAATAGAAAGGACCAGAGGTCAAATGTACTGATATGCTTTTGTAGGGCCAAAAAGAAGGCTTGTGTGTCTGTGTGTCTGTGTGTCTGTGTACATATCCATGCACACATGAATATGTATCTGGCATGGAGATGAAGGTTATTTTAGACTTTAAATTTAAATCTTGAGCTGCCCTGTGATGCCCTGCTCTCAGTCTGTATTTTCCTGCCACTAAACCTTGCCCAAACCATCCCTTATGCATGACTTACCTGCCTTCTACACAAGACCATGATTTTTCTCTTCTCTAATTAACAGATGAAGGTCCACTTACTTCGGAACCTTCATAATGATTCTTCTAATGAAAACAAGCCTAATAGTCTTGATTCTTTTCTATTCTGAGAGATGTTAAAGGCTATATAGGAGTTGGCTAGATGGTAGGGCAGCCATGACGAAGGGAGGAAACAGTCATATCTGGAAAAGAGAATGTCTACATAGTTACCTGGCAGGATTTCTTTTCTAATTTCACTTCGCAGAGGGAGTCTTTAGTGGAGTCATGGAGTGAGATGAGATGGGCCTTATAAGGAAAAGGATACGCACATGTACTCTCTGTATGCAGAGGATAAATGTTGAGAAAGCATTGGAGAATAAGGTGACAACATAAAGGAGATGTTTACGTTTGGAGATTTATATTTGGTTTAACTTGTTTTTGGCAGAGAAGATAAGCACTAAAATGATTGTAACAAATTTTGGTGTTCTTAGCAATAATTTTCCCTTATTATCAGCCCAAGGCTGCATCTGTCAGAAGATAGCCAACTCTACTTAACCAAAAGAGAATTTTCTGTGCAAGTCTATGCATGCATAAATCCACTCACCAAATACAAACAGAGCCATCACTTTTAAAACACTGCACCTCTGTCAGTGTGGTACATCTGTGCTTACAGAAATCAGCAAAAACTTCCCCTAACTAGAAGCAGATATGGAGTGAAAACCTCTCTTCAAAAATAAACCTTGACCAATGAAGCCAAAAGTCGTTTCTTCGAAAAGATCAACAAAACCGACATACCTTTAGCTAGACTAACCAAGAAAAAAAAGATAGAGGACTCATATTACTAACATCAGAAATGAAAGTGCTACCAACTTTACAGAAATGTATTTCTCTGTCTCTCGTGGCTGCTCAGCTGAAAGACCACACTCCATACAACACTCCCAACTATCCCTTCTCAGAAAGCTTAACTTCCTGCCTCATCTCACCCAAACTCTCCATCTACCTTCACATTCCACTTATGTTTCTAACTCTCATATTATTCCCAAACATTGGGCTTTGTAGTCTCAGGCGATTGCCTTTCCTCTCCAAAGCGACCATTCCATTGACCCTCATTTACACATAACATGTGATGATTACAGCATGGAACATGTGTGAGTACTGACTGTGAGCCTCCTCCAATCTTCAGATAAGCTACGCAGGTGGATACTGCTACTTCCATTTTATAGCTAAAAACATTGAAGGAGAGAAGTGACTTGTGGACATGGGGCTAGAGAGAGGCTCGGTAATCAAAGACAAGGTGCTTAACTCAGGAGCCAATGCCCTTTCCTCTACACCGAGATTTTCTGTTATAAACACTGAGGCTATCAACCAGCCGCCCACACTGCCATTTATAAACCCACTCCTTGGGGAATGGCTGCTAATGGGCGTGGGGTTTTTTGGGATGTGATGAGAATGTACTGGAATTAGATAGTGGTAATAGTTGCACAATTTTGTGAATATACTAAAAATCTACTGATCTGCATATTTTAAAGGGTACATTTTACCATATGTAAAATATATCTTAATTTTAAAAAAGAACCCATTTATACCCCTATGCTGTAACAACTCAGCCCAGTCGGAGAGAAAATATGAATAATTGATCATCTCTGATGGCTTCTCATCACACTTAGAAGTCCAAATGATTTTCAGAACATTAGCAGACTCTGAGGGTACCCCACTCCAATCACCCAGTACTCACCCTTTCTGTGCACACCCTCTCTCCAGCAGCATCCTACTGTGACACCCCCAACTCCTCACCTGAGGATTCTCTCTTCTTCAGAAGAGCCAGAGAGTGCCACCTCCTAGAGCAGCCCACAAGGAACCATAGATGGGAGTTGATGAATAAGCAGCCTGCTTCCTCCCCTCCACAGGAAGCCCCAAGGGACCAAGCCCCACTTGCCGGTGTGGTAGTCAATAACATTATAAATACCATTACCTTTATTGGAATCCTTCCCTTCCCTTTTTACTTCTCCACTCCCCTCCCCGTGTCTCCTGCAGTCATCTCCCCAACAGCTGTTTACACTTAAAACCCTCATCTTAGGGTTTTCTTCTCGGGAAACTGAACCCAAGACTGGGCTGTTAATGAGGTAGCTACCACCTGCCTGTCCGACTCCGTCTCCTACCGCCTGCCTCCTATCCAACTCAGTTTCACCTTCACTAAACTCTCTCTTTCCCAGCACAAGTTCATTTCTACCTCAGGCTCTTTGCACTTGTACTTGGCTGTTTCCGCCAAGAACCATCCACCCCTTCTCGGTGCATCAGTGGCTTCTTTTGTGGCCACAGCTCAAATGTCCCTCCCTAAAAGAGGTATTCCTTGAACTCTATCTAAAATAAATCCCCATGTCCCATCCTGTGCCCAGTCACATCCCTGTTTCATCATGTCAGAGCATTTATACATAGGAATATACATGGAAAATTTGAGTTTGCTCTTCTAGGTCCAGTCTCCACCCTTCTCCACCCTCTTCTGTGCTCAGGGAGGCTCGTCTTTATGGGCTGTAGTAGTGGACTCCCTGGACCTCAGGCTACAAGTTGGATTTAGCCATGGGAGGTTCTCACAGGCAGTCAAAGGCAGAAGGAGAGAGAGTCAGAGTACTGATTCCCCAGTGCCCTCCCTGCTGGATTCTTTGGTTCACCGTGAACCATCACACCTTCGTAATAGTCCTTTATGTAATTCTCCTTAATTATTCAGTTTGTGTCGACTGTTTCGTGTGTGTGTGTGTGAGTGTGTGTGTGTGTGTGTGTGTGTGTGTGTGTGAGTGAGGGTGTGTGTGTATGCCTTATTATACACTCTCTAAAATTATTTTAAGTATCTATGTTTCTATTACCTAATTCTCCTTATAGGAATGTAAACTTCACAAGAGAAGACATCCTGCCTGCCTTTTTTCACGATTATATCCTCAGTGCCTAAAACCATGCTCAACCTGGAATAGGTGCTTATAAATATTTTTTTGAACGTACAAATTTCATGTATTTGAAACATATTAAAAAGGGAAGCCAAAGTATCGCTCAGAGATCAGGTCACTTATCTTTCTTGAGGTCACCATTTTTATCTAACTTATTTCAGCTCCCAGGCAACGAAATTTTCTGAGTTCATGCTTTTTTTTTTTTTTTCTTTAACCCCTTTGGCTTTGGGAGCTGCAGAATTGTGTTACAAATGAGTTATTCTCTGGAATGAATTTAGCTGTAAACCCCTTCTGTTACAGATTAATAAAATCTAGGAAATTACCTCCAAACAGCCAGAAATACATTGTGGGAAAATGAAAAGACAGTTGAGAAATAAGGATTTGCGTTTTCAACATTTATGTTTGCTTTCACTCCTAATAAATATTTAAGTTAAATTGAATTTAACTTAACTTGATGACTATTTAAGTTTAATAGTCATCTGTTTATAGCAGTACTTTCTGCAAATTTTTAGTTAAGAATCTTTGGCTCTTAACCAAAATGCATTAAAAAAAAAGAAACCACCTTCCTTCTTCTACTATAAACTTCTAACTCCACACTCACTTATGTAATTGTTGTATGAAGTCAATTTCAGTTGTTTTTCTTTTGTAGAAAAACAGATGGAAAAGGACTCATTTGAATTTGAAATTTACTTGGCGAATTTTACAGAATAAATGAGAAATTGTGCTAGGCGGAATAATAGGCTCTCAAAGATGTCCATGTCCTAACGCCGGGACACTGTGACTATGTTATCTCGCATGGGAAACAGGAATTAATGTTGCAGGTGGAATCAAATTTGCTAATCTGCTGACCTTAAAATAGGGAGCTTATCTTGGATGGTCTCAGTAGGTCCAATGCAATCACAAAGTTCTTTAGAGGTGGCAGAGGAAGACAGAAGAGGACATTAGAGTGATGCGATGTGAGAAGGACTAAACCCACTATTGCCGTCTTTGAAGATGAAGGAAGGGGCTACAAGCCAAAGAACACAGGCAGTCTCTAGAAGCTATCAAAGGCATCCCAAAGGAATGCAGCCTCAACACTTTGATTTTAGCCCAGTCAGACCATGTCAAACTTCTGATATACAGAACTGTAAGATGATGAATTTGTGTTGTTTTAAGCCACCAAGTTTGTTACAGCAGCAATAGAAGAAACATAACCATGTTTTCTCTTCTAAAAGGGCAGCCATATTGTTTCTCTTTTCTCCAAGAGATATTTTTGTTTTTGTGTGAACTTGTAATTGTGCAAACATGAATACAGAGTCATGTGGGTACATTTTTGGATTTCCATGAAGGCATTTCTTTTAACAAGTATATATTGCATTCCAAGTATTCCTATCAAAATGAGAGGTGCTCGTAAATTAAATTAGATTTAATCTTTCGATTCCCAGATGTTTTGCAAGAAGCAAAGGAGAAACAAATATTCAAGCACCTGAAAGCGTGTTGAGTATCGAAATAATATTAGATATGCAGCTCTTGTGTTTTCTTACCCAGAAAAGTTGGTGAGCTGCAATTCCAGGGGTTAATATCCATGAATACAATTAGACCTGAATCGTGAGGGAAATAGTAGATCCCTGGAGCACTACATTATTTTCACATTACATTTTCCTGCTTCTTGCTTTCCTGCTTCCATGGTGTGAAGGGAACTTGCACTTCTCGACATGTTCCAGCTAGCTTCGACGCTCCAAGAGAGCCAAATGACTCAGTCCCTGGACCACTACCAATGTTTTCAGGATTGAATTCTGCTTTTATTTTCTAAGGAACAATGTTTAACTGGCCTTGGTGGCATTCTGTCAACTGACATCACCCTTTAATTGCAGATTTTTCACGTTAGACTACCACTAATATTGAGGTAAAGATCCCAAAGCGAGTTAAACAACGTGATGGAGGCCGTTGTGCATTTTTCATATCCCTGGTCAAGGAGAAGGTTCATATCATGAGGATATGTACATTTCGAGCTCTCTCAATCTGACCTCAAAAATGCTAAAAACAGGACAACTCACATTTATCAACAAGCTATAGAAAAGGCTGGTGTTGCAGTCTCTCTGAAAAATACACCATTCTCCTAGCATCTATTTTAAGTAACTCCCATGAAGTGGATAGTGCTTGAAACACATTGAGCTAGGTTCCCACCAAAAGTAATTTTATTTCCTCCCGTGATTACTAATCATATGCAATTAATTATGGACCTCAAAATAAGTATTCTCATAATGATAGCTTAGGAATTCTGAAAGTTAATATCTGCATGGAAGGTGATAAAGTCAGTAGCCCAGTGGCCTCTGAATTAGCAAGATTCTATGAAGTGGATCGTGCCCAAACTTGTTTTCAGTACCAAGAGAACAAGAGTGGGCATGGGTCCTTTACAGAACTGTACGTTCAGATCTGATCTCCCACAAAGTCATTGGTTGGAGTCGAATAAGACATTCAACTTCTTCACATGAAGAACAATAGCTGCCTTTATTAACTTAAAAATAGTAAAAGCTGATGATCTCAGACTAAGGACTCACTTGAGGACCCTCATAAAGGTCTTACAAGGCGCTCTAATTCCTGGGGAATAAAGCTGTTGGGCCCTGACGGAGGTGTAGAGAAGAGAGCACAATGGAAAAACTTTCACAATGCCGTGGAGTTCTTTGTCTTTCTCCGAAAAGAGAATGCAGTTCTCTGCTCGAAGTGTACAAATATCCTACCTTTATGGGTACTTATGTAGAAGAATATGGGGCAGAAGCCAGCTTTAAGTAGAAAAACAAGATGGAAAAACCAAGAAAGCAGAGTTTACGAAAAAGACATGGAATTGGGATTATGATCAGAATCAGATAGCAAGATGGCAGACCGGGAACTGTCAACTTGAAGAGGGTTCTTGAAGATGTGTACAATAAGCATTGAACTAATTTCATATGGGCTTTTCGTTGTGGGGTTTCTTTTCTAGGTCCTATTCTGATGCCCATGTGTGAGCTCTTTGAGATTTAAGGCTGAGCATTTATGTCCTCCTGAAATTTATATGTTGAAATCTAATCCCCAAAGTGATAGGAGGTGGAGATCTCATGAAATAAATTAGCGACCTTATAAAAGAGACTCTAGAGAGCCACATGAGGGCACAGTGAGCGGGGGGCTATCTATGAACCAGGAAGCAGGCTCTCACCTGGAACCAGATCTGCTGACTCCTTGATCATGGACTTTCCAATCCCAGTACTGTGCAAAATAAAAATTTGTTATTTAAGCCACCTCATCTATAGTACTTTTGGTATAGCAGCCTGAATGGACTCAGACCAAAGGCATCATCGTCCATTCGTGATATTTGACTGGAGAGCTCTAACTGCCTGGGTGGCCTGTTCCAGTCAGGCACAGCTCTGTCAATGAAAAAAGAAAGTGGCCATAAATATAATAAACATGGGGGACAGAGATAATTGCCTGAATGAGAACGGCAAGAGAATGAAAGTAGAGCAGGGATCACACATAGCATTTGTGATGGTAGCTTTAAAACAGGTAAAGTTGGCTTTATCAATGTCACCCTGTTTCCTGGCCTCCCCTCTGGCTCACCACTGGGTTCAGCCACTCTCCTGATAATTAAGACGTTGACTTAGTACCTTGGATAACACATGCTGGAGAGCTAATTATTCTGTCTCCAATTATTATTTCCATTATAATAATACTCAGTTCAAAGCACTTTCCATGTATTATTTAATTACTACTTTACTGACATGTTTTTTAAAAGAAGTTCAGCAATTTGTTCAGCACTGTCCTGGATGACCTGACTTTGTGTCTGTCTGTAATGGTACTGGATAAACTAATGTGTATATTGTTTACGCTAAGGTTGCATTTGAAAAAACCTGGATATTCTCAAACTTATATTCAGTACTTGTGCCACAAGGTGATTTCAGATTCTTAGGCTAAAATGAGACATCAAAGATGACAGAATGATCTCTATATAATTCAAATAAATTGGTAAAAGGGAAAATAATCATAATCCTCCCCAATTTAGTCACATTTAGTTTTATGTGATCTCGCTATCTTTCTTACACTTAAGCATGGACTAGAAGAGTTAAATTGTGATCCCCATGGATCTTAACAGGTCAAGGCCTTTAGGGATGAGACTCCAAAAATCTAAACAACACTCCCAGAAACACCCACTCACAGGAGACTTTTAAAACCACTGTTCAGAACGATAACATCTTAAACTCTGGTACCAAGAGACCCTCCCTCCCTCCCTTCTTTCTCTCTCTCCTTTTCCTCTTCTCTTCCTGTCCCATGCATTTCATTTCTTTTAAGCTTTCATCTCTTCTCATTTTCTCTCATATTTTCTGCCAAAGTTTCCTTTTGTCCACTTGCCAATGAGAATCAAGATAAAGACAATTAAATCAAGTGTAGTCAGATAGCTAGGTTTAATTACATGAAGAAAAAAACGTATTCATCAGATGTTCTTTAATGAAGAACAAGATATTTATTTAGAAAACTTCCTTGGCATGTACTTGGGATATAAGCTGAGGCCTTCAGGGACCTTGATATGAACAAGTCACTGCAGGGGGCAGGGAGAGGAATGTGTTTATTGCTCCTTAGCAGAGAAGCGGGGAGATTACAGAGGATGGGGGCAGGAAATCGGGATAGAAGCAATAAGATCGAGGGAGAAGGAGGGCTTACAAACCACACCATGGCCATTCTCGGCATTCTCTCAAAATTTAAATAAAGTGTGCCCAAATGCCCATGTGATTCACTAGTAGAATTTTTGAGTCAACCAATGAAAGCTGAATTCTGTATCTGGTTTGATGCCAGAAAAAAAAAAAAGAAAGAGAGAATCCAGGAAGCCACAGAGAAACATGAGGGAACAAACCCTGGGAACTCAGAGATTTCTGAGAAATCTTGGGGAAAGCTTGTGATTGCCAATCACAAACCATGAAACTGGGGTCTGAACCATGTTTTAAGATCTCTTAGGAATAGGGTAAGAGTATAATTTGTTTGAAACCAAGACACTTTTGAGAGTTAAAGGGGACATTTGAATTATGCCAGAGAAACAGACATAGCCTGGGGGAAATGATCATTCTACCTAGAAAAGCCTTTGATATCCTGCACTCATAAGAAAGAGAGGACATATTATGGAGGAGGTTCAGAAAGTTTCCCCTAAATTAGGCTCAGGCTATTAGGGGACAGAGGAAAGTGAAAGAAATTTGACAGCAGCTGGAGGAGAAGCTCAGGAAATGAATCACGGATGTCTTTATTTCCATGAGAAGATCAATTTTCGCATTCTTAGGTAAAGGGTGATAATAGATTTAGTTTTTATAGGAGTTAGAGACACTCAGCTACATTACCAATATTGGTAAAATAAATTTTAAAAATGAAATAAAAAAGGAAGGAAGGTAAAAAGAATGAAAGAAGGAAATAAAGAATGAAATGGGCAGACAGAGAGGGAAAGAAAGAAGGAGGGAAGAAAGGAGGGAAGGAAAGGAGGAAGGAAGAAAATAAACAAATAAAGTAGGGAGAGAGAAAGGAAGTTAGTTTGAAGCTGTCTGTTCTTGGCTGCCTTCCTTGATGAACCAATGGTAGAATTCAAAATTCTGCCTTGGGATTTCCTTGGGATGACTTGACTTCTCATATAAGTTGTATGGCACATAGATTTCAGTGTGGGGGTTGCAGTGGTTCCCAAGAAATAGACAGTTATCTCCATTGTAGCTAAAACTGAAGATCGAAAGAAAGTCCTTGTGGCCTCTTGTTAGAAGCTATGCCACAGGTATTGGTGATGCTGTAAACAGAAGATAAAGAAGCAACAGCAACATTAAAAAACTCAACATATTCAAGTATTTGAGCCAAATCAGATGTCACAAGAGAGAATGTTCCAGTCTTGAGAGGCTGATTTGCAACTTCTCACATGGGCGATTAGATGTAGCATCTTCTAAAGGAATATTTATCTGAAGCGACCTAGGGAAATCACTTGTCAAAAATAACTTTTGCAGGCAGAGGCCTTCTTTGTAAAGTGTGTGTGCATGGGTAGAAGTTGGAGGGATGACATGGGGTGGCAGAAGTGAGTGGAGAGAGGGCATTTGGTCACGGTGCCTCACTCCAGAGCAGAGTCAGCGTGTGCTGGAAAAGCCACCAAACATGAACAGTACTAGTGTAACATATGTCAGAACTAAAGTTCTGCCTTTAAAATCCTTTGTACAATTTTTGTCAAAGCTGATAAACCTATCATTTCAATCTGCAACCCTTTTTCCAGTAAAGACATGGCTACTCTGATGGGGGCATAGTACATTATTCTCTTGTCTGAGAAAATTTACTTGGAGGAGCCCTTCAGCGATATATAAATAAAACAAGTACTACCGGTGTTCTTGAGGAAAATCTGTGAAGAACCAAGAAGCTGAAGACAGATTTAGAATAAGAAGTTTGGTAACTTAAAATGAAACGTTTGGTTGAGCCATAGCTCTGTTCTATGTTGGGGAGCAGGAGCTAAAACATCAATTTTTTTTTTTTCTGAGATTCAGTTTGAACTGTGCCTATGAACTAACCGTGGCTTGTCCTTGTTGATATAAGTGTATTTCTGTTAAAAGATATGAAACAGAAGAGGACCGCTGGATGGATGGTCATCTCATCTTGAAGGAGCCATTGTGAAAAACGGAAAGTAGAACATTCTGGGCAAAGGCCGCCTTAGATCATTCTGTTAATAAACTATAGAAAGAGTTCTTGCATATTCAGTGACTCAGGCTTGGAGAATCATCTGGGTGTCAGACGACTGCATTCTGATCACTTATTTGGGGTTACATGTGGGTGTGGGTGGAGGATGGGATGGAGATGTGTGCTCTTGAAGAGAATGGAAATGTCCACTGCTGTCATCCTGAGATGAGGTCAACACTAGAACAGAGGTGGAAGGTTGGCCTGGGTCCCATGGTGGTCGGGCATGGACATGGGGACAGAGACACACTTTTGGTCATTCCCCGGAGGGAGAAGCTGCTCTCCCTGCATGAGAGGTTTAGAATGGACACAGCGAGGCAGCCTGTGCAGGCCTCATAAGGAATGGTCTGGGCCTTGGCTCTAAACAAGGTCACATTCAGTTGCCACCGATGGATTCTTGTTTCATGTCACTTTTAGCCAAACCTGCCATCCGGTCTTCCTCCAAATAGGACAAAGCAAAAACAAGCAACGGCGACAATAACAACAAAGTTTTAACTGTGTGGAGAGGAGACTCTAAAGGAAAGGAGGGGAGCACCCCTGAACGTGACCCCAGAGGCCAGCCTGGTGCATGGTATCAGCATCTGCCTGAGGAGGACAAGCAGAGGTCCTGGGAGACCAGAGAAGAAAGGAGGACAAAGCAGTGGCCTTCAAGACAGATGCTGAAGGCTCAGGTACCGGCACCCCTGATACACTGATGCAGAGAGAACCGTAAGGGAGCTGGCAGTGCAGCCAGCTGGGGAGGCCTCACTCATGTCCACTCCCAGCCTCAGTGACCTCATTCAGACTTCTCAGTTGGTGAAGCTAAAGCAGCGTACAAATTACAACAATAAGGATGACGGCGATAGGAATAACAACCAGACAGCAGTAACGCCGTGACTGCTCTCTTTAAAAAACAAACACCCAAAAGACGTGCTGGTCTTAATATCTTGAACAATTGGAAAATGCTTCTCCCACTCCTCTCCTCTCCTCTCATCTTTCTGACTTGCTGTTCCCTCCGAATGAGTCATTCCAATAGGAATGTTAATGTATTTGACATGTGTCAACATCG
>NW_011888810.1:3378443-3384518 GCF_000151845.1 Pteropus vampyrus | reverse complement strand
CTTTTTCCAGTAAAGACATGGCTACTCTGATGGGGGCATAGTACATTATTCTCTTGTCTGAGAAAATTTACTTGGAGGAGCCCTTCAGCGATATATAAATAAAACAAGTACTACCGGTGTTCTTGAGGAAAATCTGTGAAGAACCAAGAAGCTGAAGACAGATTTAGAATAAGAAGTTTGGTAACTTAAAATGAAACGTTTGGTTGAGCCATAGCTCTGTTCTATGTTGGGGAGCAGGAGCTAAAACATCAATTTTTTTTTTTTTCTGAGATTCAGTTTGAACTGTGCCTATGAACTAACCGTGGCTTGTCCTTGTTGATATAAGTGTATTTCTGTTAAAAGATATGAAACAGAAGAGGACCGCTGGATGGATGGTCATCTCATCTTGAAGGAGCCATTGTGAAAAACGGAAAGTAGAACATTCTGGGCAAAGGCCGCCTTAGATCATTCTGTTAATAAACTATAGAAAGAGTTCTTGCATATTCAGTGACTCAGGCTTGGAGAATCATCTGGGTGTCAGACGACTGCATTCTGATCACTTATTTGGGGTTACATGTGGGTGTGGGTGGAGGATGGGATGGAGATGTGTGCTCTTGAAGAGAATGGAAATGTCCACTGCTGTCATCCTGAGATGAGGTCAACACTAGAACAGAGGTGGAAGGTTGGCCTGGGTCCCATGGTGGTCGGGCATGGACATGGGGACAGAGACACACTTTTGGTCATTCCCCGGAGGGAGAAGCTGCTCTCCCTGCATGAGAGGTTTAGAATGGACACAGCGAGGCAGCCTGTGCAGGCCTCATAAGGAATGGTCTGGGCCTTGGCTCTAAACAAGGTCACATTCAGTTGCCACCGATGGATTCTTGTTTCATGTCACTTTTAGCCAAACCTGCCATCCGGTCTTCCTCCAAATAGGACAAAGCAAAAACAAGCAACGGCGACAATAACAACAAAGTTTTAACTGTGTGGAGAGGAGACTCTAAAGGAAAGGAGGGGAGCACCCCTGAACGTGACCCCAGAGGCCAGCCTGGTGCATGGTATCAGCATCTGCCTGAGGAGGACAAGCAGAGGTCCTGGGAGACCAGAGAAGAAAGGAGGACAAAGCAGTGGCCTTCAAGACAGATGCTGAAGGCTCAGGTACCGGCACCCCTGATACACTGATGCAGAGAGAACCGTAAGGGAGCTGGCAGTGCAGCCAGCTGGGGAGGCCTCACTCATGTCCACTCCCAGCCTCAGTGACCTCATTCAGACTTCTCAGTTGGTGAAGCTAAAGCAGCGTACAAATTACAACAATAAGGATGACGGCGATAGAAATAACAACCAGACAGCAGTAACGCCGTGACTGCTCTCTTTAAAAAACAAACACCCAAAAGACGTGCTGGTCTTAATATCTTGAACAATTGGAAAATGCTTCTCCCACTCCTCTCCTCTCCTCTCATCTTTCTGACTTGCTGTTCCCTCCGAATGAGTCATTCCAATAGGAATGTTAATGTATTTGACATGTGTCAACATCGCCCTGAAAAAAAAAGATGTTGGACTGTTTTACTGGCACACACAGCACAGAGAGAACTGACAATGCACGTGTTTGTCTCGGCCTGACACTTACGACGCATATTTAAACCTAATGTCTCATGGAATCCTTAAATCAGTCCCGGGAAGGAAGGAACGCGTCTGCCCGCCACCTACGTTCCTGCCACCCTTCCTTTTAGTTAAAAATGTGTTCTCGATTGACCTGGCCTTCTTTCTTTCTCAAATCAGAAACATGCATGGAAACTTTACTATGTGCATTCAATATTAACAGTATGAAAATGAAGTGCCCACATTAACAAATGAAATTGGGAGTGTAGAGATGACATGCAATAACATATGTGAAAATGTAGGTGTTTGCACTCAAATAATTGTAGCTTTCTGATTTTTTGGAGTGGTTTTTAGTTTTTAGTTTGTGATAGAAGGTCTTCGCCATTGCTAATCTCATGCTTGCGTCCTCATATCCCATTTGCCTTGTAATGTGGTGCCCCAAGTTAAAGTTTTGCCTTCGAGGTCCCTTGCTTTGACTCTTCTTTCTGACTGGGGTGTGACTGATCCAGAACATTCTGAGAGGTAACGTAATGTGGAGATACAACATCACCGTGCTGTTATCTGACTGGTGCCTTTTCATCTCATTTCCTATTGGCCCAAAGGACGGTCTGAAAATTACATGGATTCTGAGATATCATTCCACCAAACTTTCAACGTATACGTTTTCTAACAATATTTTGGATATATAAATGTAATGATTCTCAATTTGAACAAAAAGTAAATAAGACCCCGAGGAATTTATAGTCTGGAGGTTGGGGTAGCTGAGGAAAAGTTTCCAAGATGATTCCGAACTTGGGTCGGGAGAAGTTCATTTAAACCGAAAAGGATCGCAAATCTTGGTAGAATAATTGGCTTCTCCCTCAGATCACCCCAAGTGCTCTATCCAGTATTTTATGTCTCCTTTCCCAAGACAGGCTCTGTTTTCCTCCCAATTCACACGGGAGCTTGGCAAGGTGCTTAGATGAGGTGTTCCCTTGTTCCTTAGACTTGTTATGTTTGAGAGAGAATTTGGTCCCAGCCTGGAGGACTTGGCTAAGGGAAAAGTGAGGTCTGGCTTTTCTGGAACTTCAAGACAAGTTGTACCAAGGGAAAAATGGCTCCAAGGCTGAAATGACAGGTGGCTGCAGATCCCAGTGTGCTCATGCTGTGTGCATTGATGCGCACGAATGTTCTACAGCTCTCAGAGGTCCAGTAAAGTAAAACCAAACCACATCTCCTCAGCGAAGACTTGAGTATCTCAGGTGCTAACAGGAGCATATTCGCAACGAAGTTGACTAAATCTTGGCCAAGAAAGTTATCGATGGGCACACCTCACAAAACCTCTAAGTTCAGGCTCATTTCACTGAAGTCTCTCAGAGCCTCAGGTGTTTGTCCAAAGCTTACCTGAGTCTGAACTCTTGGAACCGGCTGAGTTTGCTGAGACCTGCAAGGACATGCTTCCCCGTGAGAATGAAAACCCCCGCATCTTCGCCTTAGCCTAAAAATACCCCACTTGAAGGAAAATAAGTTCTAGAAATTTCTAAACTATGGAAATTTTGGATTTCAGTTTAACCATATATGCCCATGTATCTTTTTTTTTTTTTTTTTTTTTTTTTGCCGGGGGGAGATCTCAAAATTATCTTTTTGTCCCAGGAGAAGATACCCAATAATGTGGACTTGCAATCTCTCCATTAGACAATCAGTGAAGGGCATACTGCAAAATGTGGTTCTCTTTTTTCCTATTCTGGGTTGAAAACTGTGGATTGCATTGAGTTAGATTTGGGAGTCAGGTTAGGTCAAATGGAGTTGACATACTCCCACTTCCTACAGTCATTAAAAGCCTTTATCTAATATATTTAATAACAATGAGAAAGAGAATAATAACTGACATTAATGGAACCCTTACTCTATGCTGGCACTGTGCTGAGCATTTTATAAGTGATTATTTCATTTCATCCTCATGGCCACTCTATGGACTGGGGACTGTGATTATATCTACACTGTATAGACAAGAGAAACAGGCTGTGGGAGGTTACATTATTTGTCTGAATTCACTGTTATTATGTGGCAGGAATTGAACTTGGGTTTCTCTAGTTAAATAGCCCATGATTCTAAGCATTTTGCTGGATGAGTCTCTGCTGAGATGTGTTTCATAAAGAAGAACACAGCTATTATCTCAATAAACAAAACTGGTCCTATTAATAAGATGATGGGCATGAAAATGCTTTGAGATCTGCAAAGCCTCACAGAAAGGTTAAGAATTAACTATTACAAAGAAAGAAATTCTATAGTGTGGGAGGAACAGCAGAAAAGAGAAAATAGGAAAGATATTGATCATGAAATTAAAAGAACCGTATCTTGGAAACATATCAATGTAATGATTATGAATTTGTAAAACAAATATTCAAGGACTGGAAGGAAGAAATATGGAGAAATAGGGGAAAAGATTAATTTGTGGGGAGGTGTGAAATTAGGGATAGATCTTTTCTTTCTCCGATTTAGATTTCCATTACATCATTTGTGCAAATTAAAAAAGCAGACGCATGAATCCACATTGAGAATTGGGCGTTCGGGACTCTTGTGTGGTTAACCACAGCCCTCCAAGACATAGTCCTGGCATGTCTAGGCTTTGTCACTGAGCAGTACTTGGAGGGAGCTTAGATCCTGCGTGGCAAACGTATGTGCACTCTCACAAAGCCTCATTCTTAGACTTTGCTCTAGTCAAAGGAAAAATCCTGGATTGGAAGAGGAGGAAGAGTGTAAATTTGTGCCTTGACTTGACAAGGCTACAGGCTCTTCTGCCTGTTTTTACAAACACTAGTTGCAATAGATCTGAAATCTGAATGTGCTTGAGAGTCACCTGGTGGTCCTTTAAAACCGAGTATCCTCGGATTCATTCCTGGACACCGTGACTCCGAAGTCCAGCAGGGCCAGGGACTCTGCATGGCTCATCTGCCCTATTTTAACAAACCCAATGGCTTGTTAAAGGGAGGGGAAACAACCTTTTCTGCAACTATACTTTTTCTTTTTTATATATTTAATATTTATTTTTATGATTATAAAAAGAGCATATCAATTTATTCAATGAATATTTATTGAATTCTGTCTAAGGTCGTGTGCTAGGTAGGAGAGGGGAGTGAGGTTTGGCAGTGAACAAAACATAGTCTCTGCTCTCAGGAAGCTTATATTCTAGAGGATGGAGCAACAGCGACACATAGCAAATAAACGACTGAATCCACAGGATTTCAGACAGTGAACATTGGAGAATAAAGCAAGGTAACAAAGATAAGGAGAGGAAAGTAATCTATACATTAGTTACACATATACATGCATATTAATGTGTAGCTACTTTTGAAAACATTGAACGCCATGAAAAGAATATAAAATATCATCCATATTCCTATTATATAGAGATACACACTGTTAATAGTTGGGCCTATTTTCTTTTGGACTTTTTTTTTTCTCCTTTTGAACTGGAATCACATCCTATCCACTTACTTAGTGTAACCTGCATTTTTTTAATCAACATGCCATCATCATTCTCCCATGTCATTAACATGATTTTGTATTTAAAGGTTTGCTAAGTGCCATTGTAGAAATGCACAATTGATTTAGCTATTTCCTCGGTCCTTGGTCATTTAGATTATTTTCCATTTTTCACCAGTATAAATATGACACTGATGATCTTTGTTACTTATAAATCTTTGTGTGGATATCTAAATGTTTTTTGTTTTTTTTTTTTTAGAATAAATTTATGTGTTTTGACTCTGTTTTCTTGATGGATGTTGTTGCTAAATTGCCCCCAGAAGCAGGGTGGGGACTCAGCCATCTTGCTACAGCAAGATGGAGCAAGTCCTTTGCTAAGCTTGCTAAAGAGTTCTGGGCTTGCATTTAATTTGTCCCCATCTTGAGGGTCCAGTTCTTCCAGGTCTGAAGATATGTATGTACCATTCCCCACTGTGACATTCTAAAAGGACCCTTCCTTGTCTGCAAGAATAGAAAGTCTCTGACCACATGGATACCTTCCCCAGAATCTGAAGGGGTGACCTTTGTCCCTTCCCCCAACCTTTGCCTGAGTGAGTCTTAATCTATTCCTGGCCCCTCAAGGCCCCCCTCCAGGATGCTGTAATCACCGCACTAACCTGTGCTCACATTTCCCATTATCGAGCAGAAATCCCTCTGTGCATCAACAGAGCCTGGCTGCTTCCTAATGGCCCCAGCAACCAACTTCTAATGGCCCCGTCCTCATTTCTCCCAAGAGCCAGCTCTTTTTGCTAGTGTTTTAAGATCCCTGGTCCAGACGAAATTTCCCCCATGATGTCCATCTGGCCAAATTGAAGGTGATGCAGGCAGTGAGACAGAGAGACGGGTGTGTCTGCATCAATAGGACAGAGGAACCTTCCAGGGCTATCCATCTTCTGTCTCCTCCAGTGACATCCAACTGCTCCCTTCCTTGTCTGCAACTAGGGGATGAGAGACGACATCCTTAATTGCTAGTGCCATGCCACAAAGATGGGGTGG
>NW_011888810.1:3320922-3376193 GCF_000151845.1 Pteropus vampyrus | reverse complement strand
ACTGAAAGTTTAACATTTCTTAATAAGATCAGCTGCACGGGGCGAAGGCAAAAATCAGTAGGACTCCAGTGTTCCCACTCCTTGATTATGGAAGCAGCAAAATATGTGTTGATTTTATTCTTTTGGTGAGGTGTACACCCACCTAGCAAGACCAGGCCTAAACATATGGTCCCAATTTCTCATCTTAGGGAAAAGATTAATGTTCTTAGAGATGTTAATTTTTATCATTCTCAATAAAAAGAAATTTCCCATCTGTGGAAAGTGAATTAGACTACGACAGGCTCTGCTAATTGTATTCAGTGGACATGTGGGTGTCAGACCCAACAGAGGACATTTGCCCAAGCTGATTCTTCTTCCTCTCTACTCTCATCCTCAACCTCTATAATATGTCCATCCATGATACTGCAGCTCAAACATCACTCCCTCCATGAAGCCTGTCTTGATTGCTCCAAATGACTAAGTCCCCTTATTATGCTCCATGATTATGTCATGTATGTACGTATCCTTTCTAACAAAAATAACAGTAAGATTTGGTTTCCGATGGGGTTTGAGTAATAGTGTTTCTCCCTCTTGACTGTAAACATTGGGGTGGGAGTCCCCAGTGCCTAGCATGGAGGCAGAGTGTACACCAAGGAAATTATTGTGGAAGGGAGAAAGGACACTTGTGGGGCTCTTGGCTAAGAAGAATACTGAAAGCAGGAGAGGCAAAGCATTGTGTAAGTAGGTGTCTCATTGACTGGACAAAGCTTGGGAGAGAGCAGACTTTGCAACAGGATGGGTTTAGGTTAGTGTTCAAGAAGAAAGCTACTTTGCAAACATATAAGTCAGGGCTAACAAAAGAGTTATAGTGGGACACTAAGGACAACAGCCAGCACTTATATCAGCCTCCACAAACACAATAATCTGATTTGCTCCAATCTCGATATTTATTTTCCATAGGTTTTAAAGAAAAGTTTTAGAAAATAAACCTTACAGTGAAAGATTATGAGCAGGGTTTCAGCTAGGCTTTTTAAGCTACGGGGATTTAAGGAAGGCGACAGTACTATCTTTGGGGGACCTAGGGAGTCTCTGGAGATGGGTGGAGCTAGAAAGGCTCTCACCAGCTGGATAATACTGGGTACAGAGTTCAAATGCATCTCCTTTAAGTCATCAGAAAAGAAACAGCCCTTAGGCTCCTTCAGTGTTAGGAAAGATGTGAGTACGCTCAGGTTCTCTCCCCCTGGAAAGGGGAGAGGGCAGGCTCGTTGGGGCCTTTCTGCTGAGCCTATTGGGCAACAGCAGACAAAGTACAGACACGCTTCTCTCTGGTGCCAGGCTCAGAACAAGGGCTAGGGTGGTAGGTAGCTGTCTGCCAGGTAGAAACCAGCCCTGCCAACAGAAGATCCTCCTCCACGGGTCAATCCTGCTCCCAGCTGGGGGCCACTTCCCAGGCAGTCTTCAAACACAAAATAGAATAGATTTCATTTCCCACTGGCATTTTTATTTTTATTTTTTTTATTTTTATTTTTTGCTTCTGTACCTCCAAACCCTACATTTTATTGTTTTAAATTCATAATTTATAGACCACAGGCTTTCTTGGAGAGCAGAGAAGCAAGCTATCTAGGGATCAGGGAGAGGAGGGGAAATCTATGTTTTGCTCTAGGGTCCGCCGCTATATTACTGTGTGACCTTGGGCCAGATGCACTGCTTCGCTGCGCCTCATTTTCTTCACCCGTAAAAAGGGTTAATTTTGCATGCCCCATTGACCACAAAATGAATTGGAATGAAGCACATTGAGGAAGATCCACATTATATGCAAGGACTAAAACTAGTGATAGGCTAGGAGAGGCCTGAGGTCACAGACATGCTCATTGGGAGCATTGCTGGCTGCACATGGGACTGGGTTGGGCTGGATGGGGGCATGGACTCCACTGAGACACATGCTCAGATGGGGGACATAAGAATCCCCACACCGCATGGGCTATCTTAGAGTAGTGCGACGACACAGGGATGTGGAGAGAACCAAAGTTTTTGGAAGGAGACATACTAGGGTTCAAGCTTTAAATAGGATGAAGCATGGCAATTGCTTGGCACAGTGTCTGGTACAGCCAATGATAGTTATTATTAATATGATTTTATTACAATACTTTTGATTACTCCAAAGTAGCCAGTGCTGCATACATCTGTTCTGTGTCTTTCTCGCCCAGTAGCTCTCCACCTGGGAAATTCCCATTTTCTAAACTGAGGCCCTGCTTTGGAACAAGAATGCTGTTCAATGCAAACGCTCCAGACCCAGCGCGCGCGCGCGCGCGCGCGCGCGCGTGTGTTTGTGTGTGTGTGTGTGTGTGTGTGTGTGTGTGGCCAGGTAGAGACAGGGACAAAGAACAAAGGCAAAAGAAGCAATGGGTGCTCTCCTGCAAGTTCACCGAGTTGATAAAGTTATTAAAACATAAAACACACACATGTACCAGGAAGGAAAAATAAAATAAAACGAGCCGCGCGTCCTGCCCTATACCTCCAGGCTGTGCAAAGCCAGGAAAGCAAGGGGCTGGAAGAGGAGGAACTAGTCCGACAGGTAAACCGTCCCAGAAGTCCAGCCGCCCCGCGCGAGGCGCCTGACCCCGCCCAGGCTGCGCTCCCAACTCAGTCCCGGCCACTCCTTATTTAAAAAAATAAAAGAAAAGCCTCGAGGACAAGCGAGTTGCAGCCGCGTCCCCAGCTCCGGCGTCTGGCAGGGAGAATGGGAGGAGCCCACACGCCCCTCGCGTGCCATTGGTCCATCCGCATAGCAACAGCCGCGGACGGACCAATGGGAGACGCGGAGGCCTGGCCCTTTCCAGAAACCTGGATGCCCAGAAAGCTCCCTGTCCCAGCCAAGCAAGCAAACCTAGGGACTCACGACTACCGGCTAACTTTTCTTTCTTTCTCTCTGTCCCCTCGCCCTTGCAACTTGTCTTCACTCCCAGCAGAGGCTCACGTTAGTCCCCAAACTCCGACGCTAAGGGAAGGACTTTTCCTAAGGTCATCTCTTCCCGCTCAAAGGCGAAACCTCATTGGAGGTAAATGAGAGGACAGATTGAAAAAGGTATGTCAGACTTTCATATCTCAGTCGGCCCGAATCACCAATGACCACTTGCAAACCGGAAACTTAAAAAAAAAAAAAAAAAAAAAGATCTGCAAGATCTGTGCCCAAAGGGCAGGTTGAACACCTCTTGTGTGCCAAGGTTTGTCCCAAGGAGTTATATGTTTTATTATGTTAAGTCTTCTTCGTAACTCTGGGATATGCGTCGCACTGCCTCCATTTAGTAAATGGGAAATTAAAGTTCTAAATGATGAACAGAAATGTCCAAAGTGATTCTATTAGTACACGGTGTAGGAGAATTCAAACCAGGCCTGTCTGATTCCAGAGACCACTCGATTTTAATGATACCACCGAACTCCAGAAGCACAGTTCAGTGTGATACATCCTAAAGAAACGGTGCCTGCTGCAAGAGTGTTATCAGACTCACTATTTGTTACCAAACTAGGGTGCTTCCTGGGAATGTGACCTTCACAAGCACACCAGGCCTCGCAAGTAGAAGGTCTCTCACTAGGTTTCATGCTCTGCTGTTGCCGTTTCTAAATTCTTAATAAGTTTTGAAGAAGGGGCCCCATGTTTTTATGTTGCACTGGGCCTGCAAATTATCTAGGCAGCCCTGCATCCAGGTGTGAGGCTCCGAGGACAGTGCTGTGAGGACAGCTTATTTAAATGTCCCAGAGGTGTCATGTATTTTAGGAACTTAGGACCTCAAGTAAAGGAAACTTGTAACTCTCTGTCTCTTTGTCTGTCTGTCTGTCTCTCTCTCTCTCTCTCTCTCGTGCGCGCACACACACACACACACACACACACAGAGACTTCTGCACACACCCTGCGGATTAGTCAGTTTTATGACACTGTAACTGTAATTTGAACCCCCAGTCTATTAAATGGGAGTGTATATATTTATGGCTGTGTTTATGTGTGTGCGCGCACGCCTGCGTGTGCTAGCCAGGAGAGGGAATAGGGGATTGGGGAATTTACGACACACAGACACAGCCCTGACTATTGACTCTGTTCTTTCCCTTTGGAGACATTACAGGGGATTTGAACCAGGCCCTGCTTTTATGAAATACATACTTGGGAGGTTTTGGAGTGGCCGTAAATGCTGGTCTGTGAGAGTGAGGTTGGGGTGGTGCCAGGTCCTCTGGGAGGAGACAAGCCTTGAATACGCTATCCACTGGGCCTGGCAGAAAAACTGCATATTCTTGTATCTGTTTTACCACCAAATCTAAGTCTTCTTTCCCGGCAAAGAGAAGCCTGGTTTTTATTCTCTGGATTGTGCTGATTTCATTCTCTGAGTTAAGAGATTATCAGTGAATCACTAATGGTGTGAAAGTCTGGAATAAATGAGAAGAAAGTCTGGATGTTTCCCTGACTTATTCTGCCAGCCAAAATGTAGATAGTGTATTATAGGGGTCGTTGGGGGCTTGGAGATGGACCGTAACTTTGGAGCACTTTATTTTGTGTTTCGGGAAACTGAGGCCCAGAGAAGTAAGCCAAATTACTACAGGTTAAGCATATGGGTGGTAGTGATATTGGGGTCGAATGCACTCCTCCTGACTTCCACACCAGGCCTCTTTCTTGCTTCTGTATCTGTATGAACAGAAAAATGCCTTGAAGCATCCTATAATCAGCATAGTGAGGGGAGAGGTTGTGGATTTAATGAATAGCAACACGAGTCAAAGGGGAAGGTCACCAATGTTAATTATTGCTTGGTGTATGATCTGGCTTTGCCTACATGTTCTCATTTATCTGAATCTTCAAGACGGCACTGATAGAATGTAGGTAATATTATTTTTATTTAACAGATGGGAAAAATGAGGCACAGAGTCCTGATGTAACTTGCCTACGGTCTCTCAACTTAAAAATGGATTAGCCAAGATATGAATTCAGTTCTTCTTAATCCCTGAATGGCAGATCACATTATTCAAATCGTTATTGCTTCTCAGTGACTCATTTTAATGACTCGGTGGAATGCGAAACTTACAACTATAAAAACAATACAAGATGTGTGACCTGGTAGACATACATTAATAGTACTGTAAGTCCCCCCAAAAGATATGTCCAAGTCCTAACTCTCAGAACCTGTGAAGGTGACTTTATTTGGAAAAAGGGTCTTTGAAGATGTAAATAAGTTAAGGACCTCAAGATGAGATGATCCTGGATTTAAGGTGGTCTTAAATCGGACAGTAGGTGTCTTTATAGGAAGAGGAGAGAGAGATAGAATGAGGAAGATGATGTGAGAGGGAGGCAGAGGTGGGAGTGATGCATTTGCAAACCAAGGAATACCGAGGATTGCTGGCAATCACCAGAAGCTAGGACAGAGGCCTGGAATGCCTCAGGAACCTCCAAAAGCAACCAAAACTGCCTACACCTTGGCTTCAGACTGCTTGTCTCCAGAAAGAAAAACATTTGTGTTGGGCCAACTAGTTGGTGGCAGTCTACTCTGGCAACCCTGAGGCACTAACCTTTTTTTTTTTTTTTTTTTAACTTATTTTAAAAAGTAAAGAAACACAAGCATTACAATAGCATTAAAAGAATTCCAAACGTAAATTGTCTACCTAGAAATTTATTAGAAGAAATAATCAAAAATGAGAATCATGTGTCTACATATCCACACATAGTTCATGAGGATTAATCAATACTTATGTTTATAATTAAGAAAGATTTAGTTTAATTTGATTGATTAGTGAATGACTGGCTGGACATCTAAGGATGTTCTATATTCTGTACGTGTCAAAGAGAGAATGGGCTATTTGACGGAAGCTTAAAATCTTTGTGTAGAGAGAGTGTCCCGCTTCCACCTTGGAAATGAAGAGCAGGACAAAGAATTTTTCCTACCCTAACAACAAGAAGCAGATGAACTAACTTTTCTTGAATCCATGAGAGAGTTGAAGCTACAAGGCAACCAGTTAGCCCAGTTTCCAAGTGAACACAGTCCTCTCCAAGGGGAGTTGGGGTGGGAGCACAGGTTTTCCACAGGGCAGGTCATGGGAAGAAGCAACACTGGGAGCCATCTTAAAAATTGTAATAAATTGCTAAAGACTGAGTAGAGGCTAGCATGAGAGTATGGCACCATTAGGAACCATAGACACAATGGGACCTCTCACTCACTCACATGATTTTCAACATGGACCTTCAACAGATGCTCACGAATAAGAATGGAGGAAAGCAGTAGACCACTGTGAGCCTCCTTCAGGGGTGCAGGCCTGAAGGAGGGGAACAGTTGCCATCATGGGAAGGCAGGAAGCTCCAACTGGATCCTTTCCCCCTGTGGAACAAAATCCTTAAGCTGCTTGGGAGAGGCAGCCTTTGGAGCAACCAGGGCACATGTGAAGACCCATTAAGGCTGGGGGAAGGATAAAAGACAAATTCTCTCTGTATCTGGTCAATGAAAGAGTTCAGGAATCCATATCTTATACCAATACCAGTATTGATCTACCACTCGGAGAGGGGCAAGAAACTGTTCTCAGACAAGACCTACCACAGATGCAAGGCAGATTTTGGCTGCCATGGGGAAGAGAGACAGGAACAGCCAGAAAACCTACCCTTGAGGTCCAGGCAAACAGACCTACCTTAGAGAAGAACTGGAAGTTTATTGTTGTAAGTTTCTTTTACTATACACGTAGGGTTAAATGTTATTTATAGGTTGACTGCAAAAATTTAAAGATGTATGCAGTAAACCCCAGAGCAGCTACTAAAAATAGCTAAATAAACAGGTAGAAATAATGAGTCAGTAGTGAAGACTGTCTTTTCAAGGAATGGTGCTGGGGGAATTGGACATCCATATGCAGAGTAAATGAACATCAGTCCATATTTTGAACCAATACAAAAATTAACTCAAACTGGATCATAGATCTAAATGTAAAACTTCTGAAGAAAAGATAGGAAAAAAACTTTGGTATAGGAGAAAACCTTGGGTTGGGCGAAGGTTTCTTTGATACAACAAAAGTACAATCCATTTTTTAAAACGAGATCTAATCAAAATTTAAGATTTCTGCCCTTTAGAAGACACGGTTAAAGTGAATAAGCCAGCCACAAGCTGTGATAAAATATTAGAAAATAAATATCTGATGAAGGATTTCTATTGAGAATCTACAAAGAACCCTCAAAATAAAAACAAAACAACCTACTATAAGAATGGGCAAGATATTTGAGTAGATACTTCACCAAAGAGGGTAGAGATGATAAATAAGTATATGAAAAGATGTTTAACATTATTAGGGAAATTCAAGTTAAAACCATAATGAGATACTACTACCTTATCTTTAGAATGGCTGAAATAATTTTTAAAAAATCAAATTGTCAGTACTGACTGTTGACGAGAATAGAAACAACTGAACTCTCATGCATCGCTGTTGGGACTGCAAAATGATACATCCATTTTGGAAAATAGTTTGGCACTTTCTTATACATTTAAACATATACTTACATATGACCCAGTAATTATATCCATAGGCATTTATCCAAGAGGGATGAAATATACTTACACAAAAACCTGAAACGATTGTTGATAGTGTATTTATTCATAATTGTCTCAAACCAGAAAACACTCAACTGTCATTCAGCTGGTGGTTGGATAAACCAGTTGTGGTATATCCATACAATGAAATACCACTCAGCAATAAAAAGAAACAGACTTCTGAGACTTCTGATGTATAAACAACATGGATGAATCTCAAATCATTGTTAAGTGAAGAAAGCCAGGCTCAAAAGTAACCATATTGTACGATTCCAATTATATGACATTCTCCAAAGGAAAAAAAAAACAACTATAGGAATAAAAAACATGTCAGTAGATGACAATAGCTAAATAAGGATGGAAAGAGGCTACAAGGGATCTTTTTGGGTGATGGGAATAGTCTATATTTTGAATATGATGATGGTTATATGTAACATTTGTCAAAATTCATATAATTGAATGCAAAAAGGCTAATTTTATTGTTTATAAATTATAGCTCAATAAACTTGACTTTAAAAGAAAAAAAAAAAGCTTTGTAATTCAGAAAAGAGGATCCTGAGACAGACAAGGGATCATTCTTCATTTGGAAAAACGGTGAATGTGTTTCCTTATAATTATTTTTAATTGGTAAGCTCTGATAAGGGTAAATGATTTTTAAGTATATGTATATTTTATCTTTTCATTTTTTAAAACTCAGATTCTTAGTTTCTGGTGTGGGTTCGGAAGATTTCCCAGTGGAGGTAAAGGCATTAGAGCTTCATTAACTTGGCCATTGCCATCCACATCTTCTTTGCAGGTTCCCTGCTAGTTATCCTTTGGAACATGATTTGAAAATGACAGGCTTAGTTGAGGATATCCCAGAGTGTGCTCCGTAGGACACCAGACTCATGAAATACTCTATAGATAAGAGGGTTCTGTAACCCTAAGTGACACATGGCAACTCCACGTATCACATCTCTGTTTGGGAGATTCCAAATTCACACTAGCATTTAAATGCTCTGCAAAGGGCTGCAGGAAAATAAAAACCTGTTTTGACTTCTGTTAATCTTGCCATTCTCTTCACTTCTTTGACTTTGTTACAGAAAAATCTATTAAATTGCAAGTTAACCTCTGGAAAATGTGCTTATGTCTCACTTTGTAGAAGGGAATAGAGTAACATCTCTATTCCTATCTGCTGTAAACTCAGGCCTGTTTTAGCTACTTTCTAGTTATTATCTCATTTCATCCTTTTCACAATGTGAAGAGGGGCAAACACCTATTTTTAGAAGAAGTAGTTGGGACTTGGAGACATCAAACTACTAGATGTCTTTGAGTCTACACAGCTAGTGGGCTTGTTTATCTCCATTATCTAAGCTTTGAGGCTTAGTGGATGATCTAATAAGATGGATTTAGCAAAAGTAGCACTGGAATTGTTTCAGGTAAGCACAGTGAATTCCTGCAGCGCATAGTTTTTCCTGGTCCCGCATTTTCAGATTGGAGTCTGCCGTTTGGTAGATTTCATTTATTGTGGAATGGGTGTCTTAGGGATCTTTTGGATGCAAGAAAGAAAACCTACTTGATATAGAAAATATAGAGAAATATATAGAACGTATGAAGAATTAAGGAGTATTTCAAAAGTTTGTGGGTAGAACAGGCACCTGGCTTCATGAGGATTTAGAACCAGCAACAGAAAGAAAGTTTTCGGGATCGAAGGGTATTTTTCTCACTCTATCTCCTTCTCCTTCCCTCTCTAATTCTTCTCATGATTTCTTCTCTTAGTGGGTCTACACCAGGTTTTTAGCCCCTCCTCCTTCCAGCTTCACCATGCAATGGAATAAACATAACCATCCCAAATCTACTTTACATGTTCTTACAAAGGATACCTTCTGCAACCAAGTCATGACCTTTCCAACATCCCAGATGAGAGAATGTAATTGGTCCGATTTGATTAGGTGTTTGCCACTGGACCATTAAACTACACAGGAAAATGAGTTCAACTGGCCAGTCTTACGAAAAATTGACCCATCTTTCAGAAACAGTGCTTGATCTGGCCCCTAGACTGTAGCCCAATATTTCCAAAATCTCTCTATGATGATAAGAATCCCCTGGAGTCCTTCCATGCATTCTCCAAGGTCCCAAAACAGACCTACTGGATCACAATCTCGACAGTGGTACTTGGCTGCACCCAGGAATCACCTGGGGAGCTTTAAAGCTACTGGTGCCTGAATTCCACACCCTGAGTTTCTGAGGGAAACTTGTCAGCAGTTTGAAAAGCTCCCCAGTTGAATCTAATGTGTGTGCGAGGTGGCGATCCACAGGAAGGACTTGGGGAGCAGTGTTTGGCAAGCATCACAGGTGATTTGTATGTAAGATCAGAGGAGTTTGAAAACAAACACTCCTACAAGTTATATACTCTGTAGGGAGAAGGGAGCAAGCACTCTGACAGGTTGTCTAAGATGAGAATGTAGGCGGGAAGCCAGTGTTAGCCTAGAGGTCACCTAAAATTAGGCTGTTTTGGTATAATGTAAGCATATTCTAGGAAATGAGTGGTGAGTGGAAGAGAGAAATAGCCAGAACCTTGGAACCACTTACAGTTAATTCTATCATTCCTTCATCTTCCCCTTCCATACTTACTGGTCATCTGTTATAGACTAGAAACCACACTAGTAAAGGGACGAGGGAACCAGTGATGAAAAATAATATAGACACGTTGGGAACCTGTAATATTTAAAATGCCTTTGGCAGTCTTAAATGACTGAGGAAAGTCTTGACTGAATTAAAATAAAATAAACAGGATAGTATATTTGCATCCTGGCCCTTTTCATCATACGTATTCTTCCTCAGAGCAAGCTTGGCAGCAAAATCCATTGAAATCCTGATTTAGAAACACTTATCTACCCTTGTCAACAATGAGTCCCATGATATTTTTAGCATCTTGTAAGAATTAAAACAAACAAACAAACAAATAAGGCAGAATCTCAACACAATGGGGCAATCTTCCAGAGAGAAAATTATAGCTTTCTGACCAAATATTATGGATGGATTTCTAACCATTAACCATTGGCTGCAGGAATACACAGATTCCCAAGTCGCCTCTGGACAAAGAGGAGTTGACTGGATCTGGGAAGATGCTCTCCATCCCCATCCCAGGAGTAAAGCTCTAATGCCTTCACCTCCACTGGGAAATCTTTCCTTCCTGCTTCCTTTCTCCCTTCGAACTCCCTCTTCCTCTTTCCTGGGGAGGTTCAATGTCCATAAGCCAGTTCTCCTACCGCTAAGTCATGTTTCATCTCAGCATGTCCAGCACTCTGGTCCTTTCTGGTGGTGCTTATATACTGGAAAAATGTAAAAACAAAGGAGCACTTTTTCAAATCAAGCTTCCTTTTGCCAGATAATTCCTGAGCTCCTGGTTTTACTTCATATGCATGCAATTTCATTTTTTCCCTCGCCATCATCCAAATCCAAACATTCATAATTTCACAGGCTGCCAAACCATGTTTTATCAGAAGAGTGAGTATTGTTGGGTCTGGCTTGTGCAGATCAGAAAGGACACAGGAAAGAGACACTCACAGTCTGGGGTAACCTAAGTTCTAGGTGTCTTACAAACTTGCATCTATGCATCTCTTTAAACCTTCCACTGTTAGCTGGTATCTTACCCTGTTTTATAGATGTAGAAATTGAATCTTACAGGATTTTAATCTCCAAGCTTAGATAAACATTGGATGACAGGAGGTGGCTATCCTAAGTAATCATTTTCACTTGCATTTATAAGAAGATCATTGGGCCTCACTTTCATGTTTGTGTGATTGGGTGTGGGGCTGAGGGAGGAGGAGCATCTAAGCATTGTACTGAGTACAAACCAAACCGAAGCTCCCATCAGACCCCCTACACCTCTGCTGTCTGGAATGACTTGGGGTGGGGCACATCAGAGACTCGTTCCACAGCATGCTTTTCCTCTCCTTTCTCATAAGTGTCTTATAGGAACAGATCTGCCCTCTCTGTGTTTTGGAGTGATAAGCAGGTGTGAACAAGTCTGGTGGCTCCAGGACGTAGTTAGGTGTGCACAACTGAGTGATACTGACGTCTCCAGCAAATGTGGATGATTTTGCAATTCCCTGTTCATAATGGCCTATGCACTGTCTGGGGCGTGTCCAATTCAGTAAGCATTGTCCCAGTTCCCCAAAGGACATTCTGTTTCTAGAAAGAAGCTGAAAAAAAGTCATTCAGGTTCAGAGGGAGAGGGTTATTACTAATTTTGTTTCCTGGAGGGAGCATTTCAAACTCAGTGATTATGTTTGTGTGTGTGTGTGTGTGTGTGTGTGTGTGTGTGTGTGTGTGGACAGGGAGGTATGGAAACCACACAGTGTCATATTCAACCATATCATTAGAAATTGTCTCATTCCTCACTGCCCTCCCTCCTTCCCTTTCCCAGAAAAACTGTTGTTCTAGCAGTTTCTTTAAAAGGAAACCATTTTATGTTTAGGGAGGTAGGGTATGGATAATATATTTTAAAATTTCTGCTAAAGTGTATTTTCCAAAGTTTCTATTATGAGTACTGATTAATATATATATATATATATATATATATATATATATACATGTGAATATATACATATATATGTGAATATATACATATATATTACATATATTTGTTTTTCCTCATACGTGAAATTAAGCCACAAAAGTTATAATTTGCAAAATAATATATATAATAATAAATCGAATTTTAGCACTTTGTGATCCTAGCAAATATTTCACGTTGTACTCATTTATCTCTTCTCCTTTTTTTCTCCTTCATCTCTCTCCCCCAATATTCTCTTCCAACCCTTTTCTGCTTCTCTCGGCCCACACCTACTTGAAGAACCAGTTTTTCTCCTCGCCTCCAACACCATAAACTTAAAACAAAACACATGGCCCAGGACAGGGTGCTGTCTTCAAATTTTCATTGCTTTCTTCTGATACTTTCTTGTTGATTTTGGATTCTGTCCTCCAAAACCCCAAGAGCACACTTTCTAGGTATGGAGCAAAATAAGTTTTTGGGTGTTTTTTTTTTTTTTTTTTTTTTTATTTCTCCACTCAGCAGAATCTTGCTGAGTGTGTGGGATGCACCAACTCAGTGGTGCAAGATTTGATTGGAAGCAGCTGACAAGCTGCAGCCATCTGGTAAGTGCACTCACCAAAGAGGCTGTCCCTTGTGGTTGCTTAAGAAAAACATGTGTAGTCTCTGGGTCACAATTGCTTCTCCTTTGTTCTCCTAAGTGCTGGATTGAGGCTTGTTTTTTTCCCATAGGACTGGGCTGAGACAGAAAGAGAGGACTGTGGGCTCACGGGAGGGATCCCAGGTTTGTGAACCACGGAGACCCCATATGTGAACACCATTCTTCCAGACTCTTCCCCTTGGATCTAATGGTGATTTATACCTCCCTCCTGATGCTTCTCTTGATGCTTCTTATAGATCAGAACTTTGATGTTGCCTAGTAGTGGGGCAGCTTCCCTCACTTCTCCAACTGTAAGCTTCCTGAAGACAGATACTTGCTGCAAACATACAGCCTGGCACAGAGGAACCACTTAACTATTTTTATAACCTTTCAAAGCATAAATGAGTGTGGCCTCTTTCCTCAGTGTCTCCAATCCAGTTCTGGAATGGGGAGATGTGGCTGAAGGACACAGCCTTAGCGAGACGATTTTGACTCTTGAAGCCATGGATTCACTGAGTTTGCACTAAGAAGGATCATTCTTCAGAAAGGGCCCTGATTCGCTCTGAGGACGCAAAAGCCGTGGATGTTCCTGCTGGCCAAACGGGCTCCAGGAGAGAATGTGGACAGACTCCGGGAGTGAACATGCAGAAGACCACGGTCTTGAACACTCATCTTAGAGTATTTGCCTGACCAAGGTCCCCCTTGATCGGGCATGCTAGCGAGAGCTGGCCATGTAGTCAGTTTGTTATATGTATTTAAAAATTATTTTAAATAGATTTTTTATAATCTTTATTAAGAGACTCTGGTAATAGTTTTAGAGTTACAGAAAAATTGAGTATATAGTATGGAGTTCTAAATGATTCCTCCCATGCCTCCTGCATTCAGTTTCCCTTATTGTTAACGTCATACATTTGTATAACACATTTGCTGCAATCAAGCAACCAATATTTGTATATTATTAACTAAAGTCTATAATTTATTCAGATTTCTTTCATTTTTACCTGGTGTCTCTTTTCTATTCCAGGATCCCACATTACATTTCATCATCATGTCTCCTTGGGTTCCTCTTAGCTGTGACAGTTTCTCAGACTTTCCTTGTTTATGATGACTTTGATAGTTTTGAGGAGTAGTGGCCAGATATTTTGCAGAATATTCCTCAGTTGGGATTTGTCTGATGTTTTCTCATGATTAGACTGGTGTCATGGATTTGGTAGCAGATGACCATAGAGGTAAAGTGCCATTCTCATCACATCATTTATCTCACACAGTACATGCTGTCAACATGGCTTACACTGTTGATGTTGACCTTGATGACCTGGCTGAGGTAGTGTTAGTCAGGTTTCTCCACTGTACAGTTCACCATACAGTTTATTCTTGTTCCCTCCTTTTCATACCGTACTCTTTGGAGGAGAGTCACTACTGCATATGTATTTTTGTCCTCCAGTGTGAGTGTAATGATGTACTTTCTTGAAGGTCTGTTTTGCAATAGTTTTATGGTCCTGTGTGTGTATATCTCCATACACAGCGAATGGATTCTCCATATAACTTTGACACTCTGTAAATTTTATAAAACACGAAGACCTATGAGTAAGATTACTTATGAGCGTGTGTATGTGTATGTGTGCCTGTGTGTTGGGAGGTCAGAATTCCTTGCAATAGATTTATTTTTGTAACATGAAAAAACAAGATATAATCACCATGTAAAGGCCTATTTCATTTAGAAGTAGAGAGTATTTAGCTAAGGAAAAGATAGCTAAGTTGGCATGGTTGATGTAATAATGATAGCAACCACTAACATTTATCAGGCGTTTAGTACGAAGTGCTGTGCCAAGGACTTTACATATATCTTATTTGATTTCGTATCATCCTTTGAGATAGCTGTGTGGCTTTGGATCATTTACTTAACCTCTGTTTTCCTCCAATTCCTCATCTGTTTTATGGAGAAATACCTATGTCATCAAATAGTGTGTGGAAAAAATGAGATCACATGTGTGGGGGTCTCAGAGAGCTTAATAACTTGCCCACATTTACTCAGATAATAAATAACAGAGCCATGGCTCAAATCCATGTGCAAATTATGCCAAATCCATGTTTGTGACCTCTGCACTATTTGCTACATGTCCTCCCAGGTAAGGTATCATCTGGTTTGAATAATTCTAGAAGATGGACGAGTAAGAGAAGATGGGATTGCCAACCCAGAGCTGCACTGTCCACTTTTCTCCTATTGCCACCTAATATTCAGGTAAAGTTAGCTAGAGCATACCTGTCGAATAGGTTTTTTATGAGCTTTCCTTTTTGGTACTTTTCATAGGAATATTCTAGAGCATTCCAAGACCCTGACAATAAAATTGTTTTACATTCTTTCCTCCTAAAAGCTAGATTCATGGAGTCCTGTTAGAGGACAGTCATCTCTTTCTATTTTTGCTGATGAGCTGTTGGTCAATCCTCAAAAAGCCCACCATCCCTAAAACACTGCATGCTTCTGTCACTATTTTGTCTTTGGGAAGCACAACCACTGAGCGTGAACCTGAGCAGACGTACTCCGAAATTAAAATTATCAATAGAAAATCCAAACTGCCACCACCACCCCTGTCTGGTATGTGGAGGTATCATGCCGACTTATTCTGCTTCCACCAAACTTCTTAGAGAGGGGGAAGAAAATCATTCTTTACCTTCTGCTGCTCCAAGGTATGCCACGGAATTTTTGAAGCCATAGTGAAAAACGAGGTGGCTCGAGTTATAAATATAAACTGCTTCTAAACTGTCCTCCTGAGTGGCCTGGCTATCGGAGACCAGAACTGGTCAAAGAGTTTTATTTCCCCCAACCACAGGGAGGAGAATGAAAGCCTGGTGACTAGGTGTTTAAACAGCAGGCGAAGTCAAGCCTTTTATTCTCTGTATACTGCAGTCAACAGAAAGTTATTGCTTAATTAACCCCTCTGAATGAATACCTGATAATTAATAAACGCATGAAGTATACCCTAAGGCTTGAAGTTGAAGAAGGCTCCTCTCTTCAAGTGAAAAAAGGGGGGAAAAAAACATGCTGAACTAATGGGAAAAAATTCCGGTAGAAGGCAAAGCAATTAGGATTAGTGAATTCCATTTCATTTAAAGTTCCAAGATATAGAAGCCATTTATCTAACAAATTAATAATAGGAGTGACTTGCCGAATATAGTAACGAGTCCTTATATTTTATTAGTGGAAATTCAAACTGAGTAATTTAATGATAGACAAACTTCCATATATAAAATTTTCTGTTACACTTTTTTAAATAATGTCTCCGCACACCAAGTTTTAGATTTATGCATCCCTTCTAAATTAGTCCCCACTTCAGTTTGGAATGATGCATTTAATATTACAGCTCCGTAGAAAATCAATTTTTTTTTAGTGTTTTCTTTCATTTTAAAGAGCTTTATCATCTGTCTAATTGTGCTACCATAAGAAAAGAGAAGGGTTGATAAGGTGGTTCGTGTTTCACAGGTATTATTAAATTCTCCATAGACTATAAATGAGGACCACTGGGAGGCTGGTCATGGGGGAGCTGGGAGGTAGCGCAGAAGGGAAGGTATTAACTTAGGGCCGCAAAATGAATCTTCCTCTCAAAATTGAGAGAAAATAGGAGCTATGTCCTCAAAAGTGTCTATAACAGTGATATGACAAAGATCCACTGGGCTCGATTTTCTCATGGAGCCTCTGAAATTTTGCTAGGGGCCCAAGGCAAGTGACCAGGCCTTGAGAACATTGTCCCTCTGAAGCTCTCTATCACTGAGAAGGGATTCATCCACTCAGTCAATAGACACTTACTGAGCCCCTGCCATATGCCGGGTGTTTGATATGACTTCAAGCCATTTCTTCAAACCGGAGAAGCAACTACAATAGTCTTTCCGTGACCCTCCACTCTCCGAGTTCTCTCTCGCATTCTCTCTCGCATTAATTCCTAGAGAACAATATGCTCCAAAATGGTTAGCAGCAGTAGCAACTAGCTGAGGTGACGTGCAGTCTGAAAAAATCAAAGACTTTAAAGAAAAGCAGAGTGGCACTCAGGTCCCACCATCCATGCTCTTATACACATATGAGCTTTAGTTTTCATAACCTGAAAAATACGAATATAAGTATTTTCTATACAGGGTAGTTATCGTGTTGTAGGTAGAGCTGCTGGCATATGGTGAGCATCTAAGAATGCTAATAATTTTCCATTTTATGCTGGCATACAAAGTCTTAGAGAGATCCCAGAGCCTCCAAATAATATTAATACTAATAAATACTAATATTACTAATAATAGTTACAGCAACACTAAGAGTAAGCACCATGCCAGGAATCTCGCATAGGTTTTTCTAAAATGCTTCCAAAAATCCTAAGAGAGCAATATCATTTAACCTACTTTAGAGTTGCAGAAACTAGGTCTCTATCTTTCCCATATAATCCATTATTAACACCACTTTTACTAATAATGAATGTATATTGATCATTTATGACTATATGAGAGGCACTTGCCATTTTTATCCTATTTAGTACTCATTTACTGATTCAACAAATATTTACTATGTGTCAAGTATTCATTGGACATAGGTGGTCCAATCAGTATATACTGGTAAATAGGAGAGAAATCACAAACCCCATCAGGAGACAATGTACAACAACCATGGAGTAGATACCGTTGTAATCCTTAGTTTAGAGCTAAGGAAAATGAGGAGCTGAGATGTATGTGGCTAGTGAATGGTGAAGATGGGATTCAAATCCAGCTGTTTCACATTTAACCTTGAGACCATATTGCCTCTAAGAAAATGGCTTGGGTTCAGGGGAAGTGAGACACTGGGGACAGGATGGCTAAGATGAGCTGTTCTCCTCTAAGACTGTGAGATACTTGGGCATAGATGGTCAGTGTGACTACAGGCCATCCTTATCAATCAGATGCTCCCCAGCCAGGGAACCTGGGTCTATCTCGAGAGCAAATCCCGGGCTCCAAGCCAGACTCCCTGGTGCTTTTCTTTGCCACTAATAACCATGTAGCCTCAGTAAGTGACTCATTTTTCTGTACTTTCTTCATCAGTCAAATGGAGATAGCCACACCTGACTTAGAGGGAACACTAGAGAATACAATGAGACTGTAGAGCAAATGTGCTTTGAAAGCCAAAAAACACGATATCCATTTAAGACACTATTAATTTTAGCAAATGGTGGGAGACATTTCTTGTTTGGAAAGAAGTTGAGATGTATTTATTTATTCACTAGTTTATTCACTATTTTAATGCTATCTCTTTGATTTTTGTCCAATGACTATTGATGACAAATATATAAAGGAAAAGTGCCAATTGAAATGTAAAATAGAGACTTTAAACACGTTCAATGTGAAAACTGAGGATAATTCAGGTTGATTTCACTCATCTTTGTCTATTTCTGTTGGCATAACTAGTTCTCCACTGCTGAACTTCTAGGTGAAAACATCTTAGCAGCTACATTTTATCCCTGCCTAATAAACAAGCCTTCTTACACAGAGTGTCTCTGATACTTGTACAAAGAGATCGAATGCATATTTTAAACACATACGTACTCAAAGATCAGTTGTATTCAATAATATAACAGGTGCATTTTTCATCTTTAAAATTCCTGCAAGAGCAGTTTTCCTTTGCAGATTGAATTAGCAAAGTAGGAACAGATGAAGTCAATTGTTCAAATGTAGGTACATGTTATAGAGACAGATCACAACCTTGAGGGTTGTTAATGTGCAAAGATAAATCTCTCCTCATAAAATGAGTATTATTAGTAATCTCCACCAATGCATTTAATTTCTCATATCCTTGTAAATTTTCAGAGCTCAAATGAGGTACTTACTCCCTATTACCTCACTCAGATCGGAAAGTTCAGGATCATCCTAAAAATCCCTCTTTATTTTCCCAGCCTGCTCTGCTTCATTCTAAAGAACTGTAGTGTCAACATTGAACAGACCTAGTTAACAGGGGTTTTAAGAAAATTAAAGGCGCAGCCAAGTCTAGACATCCCAAAATAAGTGGATGGGGGGCACATGCCTTTGGTCCAGTTATCCCAGCCACCTTCTTAATGGACAATTTGGATCGCTGCACAGTCAATCCGCTTAATTGCCTCTGTGTTGGCCATTAAAACAAATTGAATGCGCTATGGCCAATTTGGTCATGTCATAAAGAAATAGCCTATAGGGCCCATCGAGAAGCAGAATTTCAGCCATTATTCGATTATATCTGATCAATGGAGACAGCCTGTATGGGAAATCCAGGAGCCAGAATGGACCATATAGGAGCCCCCAGCCTACTTTGCTGACCACATTATCAGGATCAACTGTCAACAGCGATGAAATTAGCCAGGTGGTTGACAAAGCATCACCTTACTTCGTCCTGGGGAGAGAAAAGTCAGTATCTCATGACTTTGCCTAAAATATCCAGTCAGCAAACCAACAGGTCATCTTTTCTACTTTAAGTCCTGAGTAATTTGAGAAGGAGAAAAAAAAAAAATCAAAATCTCCACTGGCTTTGCCCTCTAATGTTGGTATAAAAATAGACCTCATGCTGCTGCATTCATTGTGATTAATGCTGGGTAAAGGTAATTTAAGCAAGGCCTAATTTTCTTATTTTTCTAGATCTCATCTCCATGTAGTGTACCTTTCCTGTACCTCTGTTTATCTGAGAGATCTTAGGATCTTCATCTGGGGCCTCCACTACTGGGTCTGTCATCTGAAGTCACCTTGGTCTTTGGCATCTTTGTGAAGCTGGACAAGAGTAATGACCCCTAATAAAAGTATTGCTGGATTATGCTTTATATTTTTAAGCTAAGGAGAAATAACCGTGGGCAGTATTTACTGAACATTTGTTATATGCTAGATGCTAACCTCAGCATTTTAAATATATTGTTTCATTTCATCTTCAACTGACCCTGAGAGGTAGGTTCTGGTGTCTCTACTATATAGACGAAGCAATTGATACTTGGAGATTAATAACCCATCAAGGTCAGGGTCGTCCAATAGTATCAGAATCAGGATGTAATTCCTGGCCTCTCTGACTTCGAAACTCATGCTCTCAAATATCATATTGCCCTAAGCACTACTGGCTGCTCCCTCAGGCTATGAAGGGAAGTGTTCTCAGCAGGGGTTCCATGTTTATGGGGAGCTTAGCAATGTGGTAGGAACCAAAAAGAATTACTACCTGCACCAGCAGAGAGTGCTTGTCACCATTCTGGTTGGGTTAGAGACCTTATAGGAATGTAAAATGCTTACGCTGGACACTGGGAGTCATCATGCATGCAGGTGGCTCATACTAGTGAGGGCTGAGTCATGGCGGATTGTGAGAAATCATGATGGATTAGCTAGAACTACCTCTCTCACGCTGGCTGGAGCCAGTGTCTTTGACATGGATTGATTAAAAATGAAAAGAGGCATAGCGACTCTAAATGAAGAAAGGGAGAAGAAAAAATAATGATACATGGCAGAGATATAGGGCCATAAGTAGTATTTGAATTTAGTGGGGCAAGTGGAATGGGGCTGGGGTTGGCAAATTCAATCTGGGAAAAGGAACAGGGAGAAAAAAAGATGGCAAGATAGACTTATGTCAGGTGGGTAGACATATGGAGACACCAAGAGAAGAATGATGGTTAGAGGCTGAAAGGATGTAGAGGCTGATGGGAGAGAGTGGAAACTGAATCAAGGACAGTGAATGAGACTATGTCTTAGTTCCAAGTATATCACTATAACAACTTCCCCCATCCACCACCACTATCATCAATATCACCCATCACCACCATCGCTGCCATCATCACTGTTACCATTACCGTCACCATCATCACCACCACCATCATCACTACTATAACAAAAGAAACAGCAACGGCATCCAAACTCTTGCACACTTTCTATGGACCATGGATAGTGCTAAATGTGTATTTAATTCTCACGGAAACCTTATGCCTTCTTTAAAGATAAGAAAAGGGGGAGTTCCAGAAAGTTTCTAGAGGAAACACAGTAAAGTGTAGAGGTATTCTTTTAACTATTATTTTTAGCTATTACAGAAAAGACAAAGCTATGACAAGAACAGAAAAATTGGGCAGAACTAAATAAAACTCAAACCTCCACCATTTCAGATTAGTCTATAGTAGATGGGATCAGTCTTTGGATTCTCATCCAGTTATCCTAACCAAAGCTAACTCTTCATGTGTTTTGCCCAGTGTTTGCTTCCTGGTGGCAAGTTACCAGCATCTGGGAAGTCAGCTGTCAGTGTGGCCAGCTTGCAAACCAACGCCCTGCTAAGCAGGAACGGTCTGGTCTGCATTTGAGAAGAACACCCCTTCCTCCTCCCAGAAGCAGCTCCTTCAGTAGCCCACAGCCTCCATCTGGAGTCAGGTTAAGTGGAGCCATAGAAAGGGGATGACCTTTTAATAGCTGCTATTTCTATGGATTCCTTGTTCCTCTCTTGGTATAGTTTAAGTCCAATGGGGACTCTAATGTGAATTATGTACAGCCTGATGTGCTGGTCTATGTAAAATACATTTTATAAACCAGGCAGCTTTAGTAATCTATTGTCATTTCTGAGTTAGAATTCATTGTGTGTGTGTGTGTGTATGTGTGTGCGTGCGTTGCTGTGTGTGTGTGTGTGTGTGTGTGTGTGTGTGTGTGTGTGTGTAAAGAGGCTTAAGGCTAGACATCTATACATCCACAAACTCTGTCTTAGACAGCCCAGGACATGAGAGAGCATTTGACTATCAGAAACAGCAGCTAATGAAAAGACAAGGTGATTTGTGTTCACACTAATTGGTGTGAGCCTAAAACCCAGGAAGGAATCAGAACCATAACATGCAGTAGGGTATAAACTTTATAGTCTAGTTTTTTAGATGACGAAATCGACATCCAAAGATTTAGAATGAATATCCTGACTGGAGGTGAATTCTTTTAAAAAGTTTATATCAAACACTTAATACTTTTTAGAAGCTTTACATTTCTTAATGGTTTGAGATTGATAAACTTTATCGGTGGTCCCCAACTTTTGCACCAGGGACCGGTGCTCCTATGAGAATCTAGTGCCTAATGATCTGAGGTGGAGCTGAGGCGGTGATGCTAGTGCCAGGGAGTGGCAAATACAGATGAAGTTTTGCTCGCTTCCCTGCTGCTCACCTTCTGCTGTGTGGCCTGGTTCCTAACAGGCCACAGACCAGTTTAAGAAATAAGAAATAAGAAATAATCAACCCCATAAACTGATGGAAGGCCACAACTTTCCTACAATTATGGTTTTTAAAAAATCGCTATTCGTAAATGGACAAATTACAAGAGGACTATTTATTTTATAAACCTAGATGCTGCAGAACTACTTTCAATAGAAGTTCTGCTAGTGAATTTTAAATCTCATTGGATTTACTAGTAATTGATTACACACAGCTTTTCATCAAAGCAATTACTATGTAGAGTGAGAGATACTGGTACCGTCACTACCTGAAACGTATTGTGAGGATGTCTACCTGCCATGTTTTTCATGGCAGATCAAAAGGTTACAAGATTAGCAACCTTGATTACATGCTGCTTCTGGGGCCCTTTCCAAGGGTGAGAATACTGTTATGGCCTCAGCATTCTGTGTGTGTGTGTGTGTGTGTGTGTGTGTGTGTGTGTGTGTGTTGTATGTTTGGAAATAGGATTCAGAGGAGCTGGGTATATCAAGAGAGGTTTCTCCCTGTCTAAGTCAATAAATAAATCATGGGCTTGTTCTTTTATGATCCAGGAAATAAAGGACATGATTCATTATTTAATCTTTTGGAAAGGTAACATAGTAGATCAAAATATAGGGGTTTGAATCAAGAGAACAGTATTTGAGGCCTGTCTTCTGCCACTTACTAGCTAGTTAACTTTTCATAGAGCTCTTAACTTTTCTGAGCCTTATCTTCATCATCTGTAAAATAGGAATCATAACACTTAATGTCATTAAGATTAATTGAGATAATATACAAACATTCAAAACGATGTAAATGTCTAACGTAGTGCCTGACAAAAATAGATGCTTAATAAAATGACTTAAAGTAGACCCTCGATAAGCTTACTGAACAACATGGAGATTTGCGTTCACACTAATTGGTGTAAGCCTAAAACCCAGGAAGGAATCAGAACCATAACATGCAGTAGGGTATAAACTTTATTGGCTAAGTGAATATTAAGACTTTAGAGAGTCCCAAACAAATTTCCATGTGAGCAGAATGGTTCTTCATTCCTTAAACCCACTACCCAGGGGTCCCCAAAACTGGGGTTTCTTTTTGGTAGGATTTTTCTCGCAAAATTAGATAATAGGGCACATTATCAAAATGACCTGTGTCAGTGCTTAGCTGATGCCCACCTGAGAGAAGAGCAAATATTCATGTCAAGGCTCAGGAGCCCACAGGTTTGGCTGAATGATGGCAGAGTCCCGGCACCTGAACTGGCTAGATCAGCTCCAAAGAAGTAAACTAGTCTCAGAAAGCCACCATGCAAAGATGGGTCCCAACACAGCAGTTGGCTCCTCGAGCTTCTCTCCTGCTAAATTAGTCATGCAGAACCAGCTCGGGCCTTCTGCCTGTCTGTGCTCCCTACGAAACCTGCAGCAGGCTACCAGGGCCATCGAAAATCTTCCTGGGAAGGCTCAAGACTTCTCCTTTCCAACATAAGGCTTCTGCGCCAGTCAGCCTGACCTTCCCAATATGGACATCACTGCCAGAGGTCTTCAAGTTGTTTCAACAGCTACCTCTTTCTGTCACCCAATCTAATCCCACATAGCTATCAAGCACTGCTTTAAATACCCCCTATTCTAAGGAGTCTGGCATCTAAGCTCCTACTATCCCCTTTGTCATTCCACCTCCATTCTTAGGGACCTCATCCATACATTGGAAATAAAGACGCCAACATCATGGGATCGTCGCTCTCCAAGGCAAGGACCGTGGCTGACTCATCTCTCAATCCTCAGTACCTGGTAGCATATGTGGCTTGGAGAAGGCTTTCAACACGTGACTCCTAAGTAGCGGTATGGAGGGACTTCCCCAATTCTTCGGTTCCCTCTTGTGTGTTTGCCATTTCAGAATTCATTGAAATGTGTTGGAATTCCCATGCAGAGAGTGCTTCTCACTTTGAGTGAAGGATATCCAGTCATCGTAAGGCGTCCAAATCACATTAACCATTTGTATGAGTCTCTTAAGGCTTCCGTGACAAATTACCAAAAACTAAGTGACTTAAAACAACAGAAATTTACTCTCTCACAGTTCTGGAGGCTAGAAGTCTGAAATCAAGGTGTTGGCAGGGCTCTGCCCTCTCTAAAGGCCCTAGGGGAGGATCTGTTCCATGTCTTTTGTTTTTGGCTCCCACTGTTGCCAGCAAGGCAATTTTTGGCTTTCTTTGAGTGGTAGATGCATCACTCCAACCTCTGCCTCCATTGTCACATGGCGTTCTGTGTGTCTTTACGCCTTTCTGTGCACGTCTGTCTTCACATGGAATTTTTCTCTGTGTGTGTTTGTTTCTGTGTCTCTTCTCCTGCTATCTTACAGGTACCAGTCATATTAGGTTAAAGGCCCACCCTACTCCCGTATGTCCTTATCTTAACTTGCATCTTAATTATATCTCCAAGGACCCTATTTCCAAGTCAGATCACATTCATAGGCACCAAGGACTTGAACATCTTTCTGGAGGGATACAGTTCAACCTGCAACAACCTTAGACTAGTTACTTCCCCTCTCTGAGCCTCCATTCCTACATCTGTAAAATGGGGATGATTTTGCCCACCTCTTTGGGGTCCGGTAGGGATTAAATGAGACAATGTGTAGGGCCTCGCTCTTGGGAAGGCTTCACCTATGACCTATCTTCCTCTTCCTGCCTAGTCTTCTCAGATGTTTGCAGTATAATATATGGGCAGAAAAGGAAGTCCCAGCAGGTAGGGTTTTGTTCCAGAGAGGCCAAATAGAGGTATAAGAGCCCATCTCTTCTCACAGAGGCTGCTCTCTCCCAACCAAGGGACTTCGTGGTGAGATCCTCTGCTTAACTTATTCTTCTCTACGTAGGACACAGGGTCTGGGCTTGGTCAACTGACTCTAATAAAAGTTTTGGGTGATTCTAGGACAGCAGACCAAGATGTGTGTCTTTGGCTGGTTACCGCTGTCATGAGTGGTTATTTTTTTCATGGTCAAAACAACTAAATACATAAAAAGTGCCTAAAACCTATAGGGAATCAAGTTTCCAAACTGTGTTCTTGCGGCTGACTTCTGAATCATAGTTTAGTAATTAAAAGAAGAAAACACTAAGTTGCACTTGGCAATGAAACATAAATTGTACCTTTGTAAAGGTCAAATACTAGTTGTGATTAACCAGACAAGTCACACTTTATCCTGGTTAAAACAATACTGAATGTTAAGACTATTTATAGGATTCCACACCCCTTCCCAACCCCCTTACTTGCAGAAGTTCACGGCTGGAATCTGACTTGAAGTGGAGTTTCATTTTTTTTTTCTTTCAATTTGTGAGATGATTTCCATATACTGTGGTTTGGCAGTCTGCACTTGAGCGATACTATAGCATTATCAGGGTGCCGACAGCTGCTCTAGAATAAACAAGCAGTGATGCATTGAGCTGGCAAGTCCATATGGTTCGGAAAATAAAATGAAATAAAATAAAAACATTTGTTATCATTTTTGGAGTTTTTGAACACAACCAGCTTCAGCACCGCTCTAATGCCTCACATGACTTTCCTTAAAAAAAAAAAAAATTATAAACGGGAACATTTTGTTTTGCTAGGAAGAGTGGTTCACTGCATGGATGGGGTGAGAAGCCTCGATTTCCAGCAGCTGTTGCTCATCTCTGGTTCAGGGGTCTCGTGATGGCTCTGATTTGGCTAAAGTCAGATGGCTGGATCAGGGGAGACGATGGAATCTTCTTCTGCTTATCATCTCAGACACTGCAGAGCATTAGCACTCACCGAAAATCCTGGCTTTTCAACTCCCTTAACCCTCCCCTCACCCCCTTGCCCCAGGAGGGCTAATATGAGGGTACAATACCTAAAAAGTTAATATGGGTTCTTTCTCCTAGAAAGGGAAGTCTAGCATCGTGTTTGGTGTTTTAAGGTCATATGCTTTTCTTTTTAAATGTACAGTACTAACTCTAACAACAAATAATTATAGCAATCAGCACTGGCATCTGTAAAGAACTGTCCTATTTACAAAGCCTCTGAGAATGCCAAGTCCCATGGCGGGGGAAGCGGGGCTCCGGCATCAATATTCTTATCCCATTTCCTGGAGGAGCAACCTTACTTCTGCCAATTTACTTCTTCAGATTCCTCATATATAAAGTGGGAGGAACTAGAATTCCTATGTCAGGGGTTCATTCATGATGCTTTTTGATAATCAGTGATATGAATGGAAATCAAACACACAATAAGACATCTCCTCCCTCCAATGTCATATAAAATGTCTTTGCTGTTGGTGAGAGGACATTATTAGTTCATTATGACTACATTGCTTATTTCAATTGACCCAGCACTCTGACAGGCAGTTTTATATGCCTTTAAGTCACTTATAAAAATGGAAAATGAGTGAATAATCATATAATGCATGCAGATTTAAAAGTGAAAGGAATGGAAACTCCACGAGAGCAGGACCTCGCCCGTCGTTCACCCCGCATCTCAGTGCCTGGCAGAGGGCTGCCACCGAGGGCTTCTGGACAAGTCAGCTCACTTCTCTGAACTTCCGTTTTCACATAAATGAGATGGGGACTGCGTTTTCCTACTCCAGAGTGCTGGCACATAAAAAGGGCTCAATAATATTCGTTGAATCAATGAATGAATAGATATGCAACCTGGGAATAGAGCATGGATAACAGCATAACAGCATGGATGTTAGGCATCCGTGTGCTGGCGAACTGACATTGGAGAAACCCAAAGTCCTGATTTGTAGCCATTAACGGTTTTCCTGGTAGAACTATTTCCACCATGGCTAAGTTCATGCTCCTGATAAGGGGTTACTACACGCTGAGTTGGGAAGATATGTGTCTTCCAGCTCCACCATAACTGTGGCGTTGGGGGTGAAATGGTCGTAAACCAGAGCTCCATTTCCTGTTTATTTTCCTGTTTATTCTCCCATTAAGCAGAAATGTTTGGGGGCTTCAGAATGTTTGAGTTCGCACAATTTAAATTCTCCAGCCGTTGTCATGACATTTCCCTTTATTTTGGAAGAGGAAAGAGAAGGGTCTGAGTTGCCAGGTAGTGGGTGTGGATGGAAGACCTAGTAGGCACAACGGTCGACCATGGGTTGTGATCATCCTGCAGAGAACATCTTCGCTGCGGCCAGAGTCCTGGGACGACCTTCGCCCCGGCCTCGATGGCCGCAGCGATTAACACAGGCACCTCTCGCTGGGCCATGTGCGGTGGCGCCTTTGCGGTTCCTGATATTTCCTAAGCTTTACGAAGGCCTGGGTTTTTGTTTTCTTCCCAAGATTCGTTTCTTACCAGGTAGATCTACTGTTTCCCATCCTCTCTCAGAAAATCGCAACGAGTGGCATCAGCACATCTTTGTACAGGAGGCGAATATATTTGAGATGCTTATTTCTGAGAGCTGTGGAAGATGACTAAAAATTTTACACCGCGCAGAAGGACCGACAAGACATTTAAGAATGGCAAATGGAACCACTGTTCTATTTCCCTCTCGGTAACTAAATGACTGCAAAGCCTGTACTCCAATACCAGAGCGTCAAATCCATGGCGCCCGATTGATTAACAAAGAAAACGCCTTTGTGAAAGCGATACATTTAGAAGAGTCCTAGGGCTCGCCCCAGAAGCTGACGCTGAAGGTTTATTTTAACGTAGCGCAAATCAGAGTGAATGATGTGGAAAGAGTTCTGTTTCTCGGAGAAGATGCCACTTGTTTCTATTCCAGGGAAACTTTTCAAACTCTGTACCACATCTGCAGGGTGACCCGATTCCACTGTGGCTGCATTGCACACCGAAGACCTCAGGGCCCACCAGGAGCCCACGGAGGGCTGGGAGCTGGGGCAAGGTCTGGACCAGAAATCGGATTCTTGACTGATCTGTAATACAATGAGGGGTCCCCAAGGCCTTGTATTTTCTTTTGCACCATTGAACGCTGACATTTATGTTGGGGCATCTTTGGATGGAAATTAGGAAGGAAAACACACAGCACTGACGTGAATCGGGAGCCCCATTCTCTAGCCCAGGGTTCATCTCTATTTAACAAAAACGGCAAATAGATTAATGTCTATTAACCGCATTAGAAGAAAAACAAGAAAATCATTACAAGGAGATGGAAGAGGGAAGGGGAGGGAAGAAAAAGACAGCAGAGGAAGAGAGGAGAGGAATAAGAGAAAGAAGAAATACTGATGTTAGAAAGTTTTGCTGTAAAGTGTGTTTGTGCCTGCTGGTCCCCTTGTCTCGGTGAGCCATCCCTCCCTTTCCTCACCTGGCTGACTGCGACTCAGCCTTTGGACTTAAGCATTATTTCCTCAGGGAAGCCATTTATAAACCCGAAGACTGGGCCGGGTCCTCACATTGTATGGTCTGCCAAAACCCTCTTCTTTTCTGTGTAGGCTACGTCATGATGGTGATGATTGTAATTACTTCCTCGTGTATGTGATTATTTGTTACAGGCCCGTGTCCCCCACAGTCTGACAGTACTGAACTAGTGAGATTCTAAAAGCCTGGGGCTGTACTTCGTTCCGAACAGGGACGTCGAGACACCCATCGAGGAGGTGAAAGATGAATGAATGGATATTTATAAGAAAAATATATTTTATTATCTGAGCCTCGTTGGTTTTCCACGTGCAAGCACCCCCAGCTAGCCCTGTGAGATAAACAAGAAAGGGGCAAGAAAGGGGTTCAATCTCCCTGATTTCCAGTGCTGTTTCTCAGGCCCTAAAAGGGTCATTGACTTGTCAAGGAGGGTCACCGACAGACGTGAGTCAGAGCTGAGACCGAATCGCTCAGTGCACAGGCCTCTCTGCAGAGGGGGAAGGGGAGGGTTGAAGGTTTGGGGAAAGGGCAGTGGAAAGGCAGAAAAAGTAATCATGACAGAAAAGATTTACTCCTGCCTCCCTCTCCTTTCTTCTTGCATTAAGGACAAGCGTCGCCTGAACACGTAAGCACAAATGGAAACATGATGAGGCATCACTTTTTCCGGGGCTGTGACTAACTCCTTAGGGGAGCTGGAGAAGCTGTCCCTCTGAGTTAGCCCTTGAAGATTTCCTCAAATCTCTTGCTGCAGGGAAGCCTGCCAATCAACCCAGGGCTTCCACTGTGAGCTGTATTTGCTCATTCATTCATTCCACAAAGAATTTTCAAGCATCCACCATGTGCCAGGCATTGTGCTAGGAATGACATGTGTGGATCTGAGTGAGGCTTGTAGGATGACCAGCTGGTCCAGGTTCCCTGGGATGAGGGACTGGCTATGTGCAACCTGAGACAGTTGGTCACCATATTTTGGATGCGAGCTTAGGATGCAGTATAACTTCCTGTACAGAGTGTAGTTCCCAAGAACCACTTACATCAAGGTCACTTGGAAGTGTTTACTAAAATGTATATTCCCAGGCCCCATACTGCACCAGTGATCCAAAACTCTCGAGGAATTTGCAGTTAATAACCCCCCTCTAAGTTTTTATTACTTAAGTTAAAGGACAGCTGAGCTAGTGCTTAAGGGCACGAACTTCGAAGTCACTCAGACATTGGTTCGAATCCCACTTCTGTCACTGCAGACCTATGTGAATTCTCACAAATTGCATGATCATTATGAGCTTCAGTTTCCTTATTTGTAAAATGGGTCTGGTAATACTACCTTCACAGCGATCTTGAATGGGTTAAATTTTAAAAATGGGTTAAAGTCTGAGTATAATACCTGGAATATAATTAAGTATACATTAAATTATTACGAAGACTGAGACTGCTGTCCTATCAGCTGGAGTCACAGGTTTCTGCTCCTGGATTTGGGGTTGTTCTACCCTTTTTGATGCAATTGGCAAAAGGAAAACTTCATCAGCCTTATTATAGAAATGTACTCGCTTTACCCCTTTCTATAGTTTTCCCAAGTGTACCAAGCGCTTCCTCTGGCTCCCGGAAGCAGTCACGCCCTCTCACACATCAGATCCTCATACACGCTGCTCTTTGTGTTTGAAATCTCATTCTCACCTTAGCTGGATAAACTGTTACTCATTCTTCAAAACCCAGCTGAAGTGTTTCCTCTTTGGGGGAGCTGTCTCGCTTCTCCCTACTTCTTGACTCCCTCTCTTCCCTGTTCAGCCTACTAAGGCACAGAACAAATAATGACACAAAAATATGTTTTTTCCAATTAACATGAGCTCTATCTTACTCATCAATAGCAGGGATTTCAAATTATGGCCCATAGCCAAATCCAGTTTTTTACGTGCATTTATAAATAAAGCTTCATTGGAACAGTCACCGCATTTGTTCATGTATCATCTATGGCTATTTTCGCACTCCAGTGGCAGAGCTGAGTAGTTAGGACAGAGATCCTACGGCCCGCAAAGCCTAAAATATTTACTCTTCGGGCCTTTTTGACCTATGTGACAGCCTGGCATATGATATACTCTATAGTGGGATCTCAATAAATATTTTGGATAAACAGCTCGATACATCCATGGATAGATTCTGAATCGATGACTCTGTCACTGACAGCACAGGCTGTCTTCTCTAAATGCATTCTTCCCTAGATCAAAGAGAGTTCCAGTGACACCTGTGTGTAGTCCCTTGTGCTTCAATCCACAAAACAGCAGAAAATGTTCAGACAAAAGGGATGTTAAAAAGACTAAGCTTCTACCTACTTCCCCACCACCACCCCTTTTCATTTTCTAAGCAAATTTCAAGAGCTAGCTGGTATCGAGCTTCCAAGAAATCTCTTCCCCACTTACCCACTCAGCTCCTGGCTTCCAAACATGCCCAGCCTGGGACGGTTATGAGATGGGCTGCAAGAACAATTACAGTGACTGCTTTCTGACTTCACCTGTGCAGGTCTCTCTCTCTTCCATTAGGTTATTTCACTTATTCTACAGTGGCCGGGACAATTTTGTATACAGAATGGACCATCTACTGACAACTAACGACTGAGGGGCAGCAAATCTTGAAGGGCAGCACATCCTGAGGAGATGGTGAGAAGGTGGGGGTACGAGTCATTTTTCAACTAAAAATAAAATACAAAGTCCACTCTGGAGACGAGGCAATATGTGACATTAGCAGGAAGAATCACTTTTCAGCCATCAGCATGCATCTAGGTCGACCCAGAAACGAATTGGGTGCCCTTCTACGCAGCAGCTCAGAGAACTGGGCAGGCTCAGACTGGAGGGCCAGAAGCAGCAAATGCATTCCTGGTTCCTACCTTCTGTTAAGGTCTGGGTAAGGGTCAGGCAGGAAGAGGGTGGGAGAGAGGGAATGATTACATTGTTCTAGAATGGTCTTAAATATAAAGAAAGTCAATATCCTACTAAAAAGCAAGATTCTCCATCTAAGTGATCATGAATTTTGTTAGATACTGAGGTTTTTGAAGAGAAGAGAAAAACAAAGCCTGAGAGAAAAGACTCCACAGAAGGAAGGCCAGTGGCCAGCAGGGCCAGACAGAATTTGGAGCCAGTTTTCACTTTGAGCTGATCAGACTGTACCTTGTCAGAGATACCAAAGCCATGGGGAGGTGAGAGCACCAGCAAGTTGGAGCTGGGCCAGACCTTAGGAATCCTCTCCTCGAAAGCCCTAGTTTTCACCTGAGGACATGGAGACCCAGAGACTTAGAAGAATTTGCAATCACATCTCAGTGATCAAAAGAGAGACGCCCTGGGCCTAGAGCCCAAATGGGCTGCCCCAAACCACCACATTTGTTTGCTCTCGCTTTATATTTTTTTTTTTTTCCATAGTGCTACTCACACAGACTTTCAAGGGCTCATCCCAAATTACAGAATGTTTTGGTTTTGGAAAATTTAAATTTCGTGCCAGGCCTGTAAAGAAAGTATAAGGAATATTTGTTAGAGGTGGCAGGGAAAAAAGGCAGGGGAGCTTTTGAGGAGTGTAAAGACAATGCTTTATAGATAAGGACAATCTTACTTGTCTTATGCAGTCAATCAAAAGTTTATTGAAGGCTTAGTGTTGGCCTTCTGCAGGAGTTGCAACAGGGCCCAAAGGATCATGGTGTGCAGTGCTACCCTCCACAGTTTCAAAGCATGGGTGTCAGAGGCACATAGACCTGAATTCAAGAGCTGACTCTTCCACTAATTAGTTCTGTGAACGTGGGCACGTTCCATAACATCACGGAGCCTTCGCTTCCTCCTCTGCAAAGCAGGCATAACGATAGCACTCGCCCTATGTATTCACTATCAGGATTCAGTGAGATAATTGGAGACACTCAGCTCAGGACAAGACACACCTAGCTCCTTCTCTTATTATCTCAGTACTTCTCCTCCAAGCTGACTGACCGGTCCCCATTTAGCTCTCTCTTTTGGTCCATCTCAAACCCCCTCAGTATGTCCTACCTCACACTCCCAAGCTGTCGTGGGTTGGACACTGACCGTCTCATCAAAATTCCTATCCACCTGGAACCTCAGCATGTGACCTTATTTGGAGATGATTTCTTTGTAGATGTAATGCATTTATGGTCTTGAGATGAGACCATTCTTGATGAGGGTGGGCCCTACAACCAATGAACGTGTCCTTATAAGAAGAAGAGAAGACACAGAGAGACACACACAGGGAAGAGGGCCATGTGAAAATAGAGGCAGAAGTTGGAGTTATGTTACCACAAACCACACAATGCTAGGAGCACTAGAAGTTAGGAAAAAGCAAAGGAGGATTCTCCCCTAGCACCTTCAATGGGAGCGTGGCCTGTCATTACTTTTATTTTATCTCTTGTTCTAAGGCATAAAGTTTATGGTAATTTGTCATGACAGTCTGAGGAAACTAATATACAAGCCAATCCCTGACTTTGTCACCTAGTGCCCCATCCACGCACACTCTTGTAGATTCTGTACCCATTTTTTTCAGGCGTGAACGCCAAGGCACCGTGTGATGTAAGTGATGGAGATGACTGCCTATTCTTGAAAAACTTGTAGGCCCAGATGGTAGCAAAGATTGGTTAAGAGAAAAAAAAAAATCTAAACTTAACTAGTTTAGAAAATGAAGCAACCAAACTGCGTAGCTGTTTCTACCTTTCCCCGAAGGTATGCCCAGAGTTTCATATGCAGCTCGGTGGCATTTTGTGGCAATGTTTTACAAGTTTGTTTTGGCGGCCATCATGTCCTCTCCTTTCTTATGTGGCTGCTAGGCCTCAAGGCTGCTTCTGTGCTCATTTTTCTCTATCTAGCACAAGTCCCAGCCCCTCTTCTCCAGGGCTGCCGCCCACTCTGCAATTTGGGGCCCCTCTTCCTCTCAGTCTGGCTGCCCCCTTCTTCATTGCCTTAGAAGAAAATAATTAAGTTTCACTGTTTAAAGGGTTTCAATGCTCATTATCAGGGGAAGACTGGAGAATAACAAAAATAGCAAATAGTTGTAAGAGCCAACATTTATCAAATGCTTGGAACAGAGGCTGGGAATCTGTAGTCCCATTTTATCCTCACAAGATTCACACAGGCAGGTGATATTTTTATTATTATATCATCTTCATGTTAAAGGTCAAGACTGAAGCTGTAGGAAGTTAAGGAATTTGCCTACAATCGCACCACTGTTAATAAGGGAAGTGGGACTCAGACTTTATTCTAATAACTCCAGAGCTCAGGTCAGTAACCAAGGTCCTGCTTAGGACTTTATTAAGGTCATGACTGGTCTCCTACCTAGAGTTTTGACTTTCTAAGATATTAACTCAGATGGTTTTATACACTGAATGTGTGCGTCCCTGAAAATTCAAATACTGAAGCCTAATCCCAAGGTGACGGTATTAGGAGGCAGGGCCTTTGGGAGGTGATTAGGTCATGAGGGTGAAGACCTCATGAATGGGATTAGTGTCCCTTTAAAAAAAATCCCAGAGAGTTCCTTAGGCCCTTCTGCCTTCCGATGACACAGGCAGAAGATGGTTCTCTGAACCAACAAGCTAGCCCTCACTAGACCTTGAATCTGCCGGCACCCTGATCTTGGACTTTCTGGCCTCCAGATTTGTGAAGCATGACTGTTTGCTGTTTAAGACACCCAGTCTGTGGTATTTTATGTATAGCAGCCTGAGTAGACTAAGACAAATGGCAATGACAAAAAAAATCCAGAATGTCTCTTGTATTCTTGAAGGTAATTTTCTTCCAGTCTCTCAGCTCCTTCTCTGAGAATCTGATTAGTAAAAAATAATTATCATCAACTAGAATCTATTTAACAAGATTTATTTGGGAGACGTCTCTGAGAACTTGTAGATTGAGAGGAAATGTTTTCCTGGGCCTCTGCAACAATGGAAGCTATTTCGTTGGCCAGCTATTTCCTAGAAGTCATTCCTGGTAATAGATGTTCTTTGGAAAAAAAAAAAAATTTCCATGAGCAGAGACCTTTCGGCAAACCCTGAGATGATGGTTTCATGATTGTTGGACTTTAGAAACTTTTGTTTGCTGGTGTGCTTTGGGGACTCTAAATTGGGGCAATAATATGCATCATTATTTGATAACAAGCTTCTTTTCATGGGAGGTATCCAGATTTGGGCTTTCGCAGGACACACTTTGGGAAATACTACCTTAGTTCCTTCTCTTACATTAAGCATTTTCTTCTCTGTGACTTAAGGAGGCGTGTGCATTTCATATTTCCTGGGAGTTCATTATTTTCGAATCCTGATCTATGTAAACATCAAATCACTTACAAGACATGGCAGGCCTTCCCAGAGATGATATCTGCAACGACTTCATCTTTTCCATAATCGCCCAAATGAGTCCTGAAGTGTGGGCCTTTGGCTGCTGGAAAATAGGAAACAGAGTCAAGCCTGGCCCTATCTCGAATTATATGTGACAGCTCCCTCTCAGCTTCACTGACGAGAAATGTGTTGAGCTAAAAATATTCTAAGCAGATGTAAATCTGGGAGATGTGACTGCAACACACCCATGCTTACCATTTGTTTTACTTCGAGTGTCTTCCAATGCTCAGTCTCCACAACCCTAGGCAACAACAGCACCCTATACAAACAATTTGGGTAGGTGCACTTCTGACTCACCTGGAGATGGTTTGGTAGAGAAACTCCAAGCACAATGGCTCCTAAGTGGTCAGGCAGAAATAAATGCCATCACACGAGAGGTGTTAGTTTCTCTTGAGCAAATGTTTGTACATTGGTCTCTTTTCCCCAGTATTCCATATTATTATCAAAGGCTTGATTCTGTTCTGTGATTAGAAGACACACTACCCCCAAGATATCATAGGAAAGGTGGGCTTCAACTTTGTCCAGGAGAACCAGTAGGCCATGAGAAATGGTGGAATCTCCCTCTATGCGAAACAGGACGTGTGGGACCCTCTTGGGGGTTAGAGTCTTGTCTGGAAGCTCGATTCTGGTAAAAATTCCTTCAGTTCATCTATGGGAGATGAGAACTAATACCCATCTCTTACAGAACGACAACAGAAACAATTACTGTAGTTATCAAATACATCTTATGTGCTAAGCATGATAGCCAATATCACCTGCTTTTATTTATTGGCTTCTGTCATTAAGCTCCCATCAACATATCACTTCAGTGAATTGAGAGGTGTGTTTGCATTTAGGTAGAGCCAATATAAGTTTTCACATTTCTTCTTTTCATCTTGAGATCTTCTAGGAATGAATGTGTGAGATTTAACCTGAAAAAGCCGAGTTATTCAGACTCCAAGTTTTTTCTGAGGACAGTTTTTCATGTAGTCAGCTTCCTCAGAAGAAGCAAGGGGCCACCATGAACATATAATTCTTCCCAAATGGATGTGGTAGTTGGGTTGGGGATTGGGAGTTGGCAAACAGAATTGGGATAACTGGCCTGTTCCAGATACAGGTCCTTTGGGGAGAACATGCAGGTCATTCTTGAGGAGATCTTTAGTACGGAGCCTCATCATAGCCAGTTGAAATTCAGACTCTCAAATGGTCTACCAGGTTCCCCTGGAGAAGTCCAGACTTGGGAGTCAGTCATGAAAGGACTTGATTTCTGGCTCTGTCATCAAAAGCTTGACTTTAATCCTATAACTCTCCATTTCATCATCTTGAAAATGGGGATGACTGTGCCTAGACAGAGTAGGTGTTAGGTCACAGTGACACCCAGCACATGAAGTGCTTAGTGCATAGTGGGTGCTAAACAAATGACAGTTTCCATTGCTGTTGCCAGTGGTCTCACTTGCTGGGAGAATCATCAGTTTATCTCTACGTCTTAATTAAGTTCATGGTCCTTCTTGTCTCTGGCTGTTAAAGGAAGAGCGGCAACGTCTCACACTGAATCAGCCCAAGCAAGGGCTCAGCCACACTGCTTTCCCTGAGCTGGGCCTGGACCCGTGAGTCACATGGCCTTTTCCATGTGGACGCCAGAGCAAATCACTTTTCCCATTATGAACAACCAGACACGCTCCAGTGTGGTGACGGAAAGTAATTATGAACATAAATGATCTAACCAGACACAGATTCCACCAGGTTTAATCCCTGGTTTCTTTTTTTACGCTGTTATCCCACACTGAGTGGGAACCATTACAGAGAATTATGTGATCCATCTGCCCATCGAACCACAGGCTGGGGTACAGACTGGGGCATGGCACATCTGGCTTCACTTTGGGCTTTGGTGACACCAGGAACATGGGTACATGTCCTGCCTTAAGTATGGGGTGTTCCAGATCTAGGAGCCAAGATCTTGCAGGCTGTGTTCTCCCGTTTCCAAGCAAAACTCATAGGTTTCCATTCTGACGTAATATGGCCACAGTGTCATTATCTCTCCCTGCACTCATATCCCCCTTCCTGTGATACCTTCAGCTCAAAACCCAACAATCCAGGCTGTGGTCTGGACAGGCCGATGTGACTCCAGTTATACTATTACACCCTTTGCAATTGCTCTTCATACTACTTCAACCACTGCTTCTGATACTATTAATACTATGACTAGTCACCCGTTACTCTGTGCCAAGCACCAAGCTAACCACTTTCACATATATTTTCTCATGCAAACCCTATGAGGTCAGACCGATGTTACTCCCACTTCCTAGATAAACAGACTGAGACTTAAGGAGGTTAAGCTAATGTGTCCAAGGTCACACAGCTAGTACACAACAAAGCTGGAATGTGAATCCAGTTCCTGTGGCTCCTGAGTTCAAGCTCACCACCACTCTATAGCGACTGTCTTCTGAGTTTAGAGGTCCATGTTACAAGCATCAGAGTAGTTAAAATGACTTTATTAATACAGCACCTAGGAAACCATCCAAAGTTGTCATTGATATTTAAAAGGAAATAAGAAGAAGATTGTATCAATGAATGAAGCAGTCAAGTGGTTTGGTATAGTTAGAGAATCCTGACATTTGTTGCCATTCCATATTTTAAATGAGGAATACTATACCTACAGCGATGTATGTAAAATGTACTAATCTTACAAATACAGCTTGGTGATATAGGTTATCTATGCGTCTACCACTGAGAACAAGATATAAAGCATCTCCAGCTCTCCAGAAAGCTCCCCTGTGCTCCTTCTCACTTTAGTCTCCTTCCGTTCACCCACCAGTCACATTTCCATCATCATCGATTAGTTTTGCCTGTTTCTCCAAGTTTCTCTACGTGGAGCTACACAGTGTGCATTCTTTCGTGCATGACTTTTTGCCGCTCAACAGAATGTCAGTGAGATCCTTCCAGACAAATTTGCAATAGGAAGTACGGTCATACCAGTAGTTTGTTCTTTCTAACTGCTGTGTACTATTCCACTGTATGGAGAAACCGCATTTATTTATTTTTTGACGAAGATGAATCAATCACCTAGAAACATTCTTGCTTATGTTTTTTTGTTGTTGTTGTTGTTGTTGTTGTTTTTATGTATGCACCCATTTTTAGTGGGTAATATTCTTAGGGATGAGATTCCTGAGTTACAGGGTAGATGTGTGCTTAGTTTTAGTAAAAAAAATAAAAAACAAAAGACTGAAAACAGATTTCCGAAGTAGCTTTACTATTTTATATTCTCACCATCGATGTATGAACATTCTATCAACGTTCTTGCTAACACCTGGTAATGTCCCGATGTTTATTTTTATAAAGGCTGAATTGTGTCTGGGAAATGAATCACATGTCATTTAATGTTGTTGTTGTTGTTGTTCTGTTGTTTTGAGAAAAAATTACAAAAAAAAAGATGCTGGTATTTACAGGGCTGTCCTTGAGGAGGGATGAGGTAGGGAGTTGGGGAATGAAGAAAACAGACTTTAAAGAAAAGGACCTTCAAATCAAGATGGAACTTAGATGTATGGAATCATTATGGAAAGCCCACAACCAAGGTTTTATTTCATGCATGCATAATTCTGGGTTTATTACAGCCCCCAAGTCATATTTTATAAAGAGACAAGTTCAATGACTGATTCTTTGCCATATACTTAATGAACTGATGTATATCCCCAATTTACTCAAGTCATCAGATGGCAAATGTTTTATTTAGCTGAAAACATTAAATATTCATTGAGCCACTCTGTGGGTTACTCATTAATTCATTCCTTCATTCATTCACAAAACAAACATTTATTAAGCATCTAGAGTGTGCCAGGCACTGTGTTCAGCCTGTGGACATGATACCAAGTAAAACCAGCATATGGAGGTGCTTCCTGGCAAAATAGGATATTAAATCAGCAAATATAACACCTTTTGCTATGTTACATGATGGGGGAAAGCAGTGTTCTATTATTCATTTGTTCAATAAGCATCTAATGAATGAATGATTCCTGTGCATACACATTGCTTGTGCTCTGTATGTTGAGGGTAAGAAAGAGGTATAGACACTTCAGCTACTCTTCAAAGCGTAGACCAGGAGGTGAGGGGAGAGAGGCCTAAATGCTATGGTCAGAGGTGGCTGCAGTGTGGTGTGAAGAGTTATGCGGGTAGAGACAACAGATATCAGGGTAGGCCCTCATTCCAACAGACCCCTTATCAGGAACAATCAGGTGGCATATGCTGCTCCCAGAGTCCTGCCCCATACTCTGAAAGGCTTATCAAACCACAGGACCTGGTTATGAGTTAATGGCAAGGCTGGCAGGGGAACACTACCATGCTAAACATGCTGTGTGCCAAGGACTGGATCCCCCATTTGCATAGGTGGTCTCATTTATTTTACACCCTAACTGATCCCAGGCATTATAACGAACGTTTTGGTAATGTAGAAAATGAGACTCGGTCAGTTTCAACATACATGGTGATAGATTCAAATGTAGAAAACTTAGGCTTTCAACATTGGGCACTTTTTATTACAATGTCCAGGATCTCTGCATTTTTTAATGTGCTTGGATTTTCATGTTAGGGTCACCATAGTAGTAATAGGGTGTCCGGTTGAAATATTTAAGAAATCTTTCCATATAATAATGATGGTGGTATCATAATGAGTATAATATCACCTACCCTGTGCCGGGAATTGTACACACTCTGACAGTAATCCATTTTTACCCCATTTTACAGATGAGTAAACTGAGGTTCAAAGAAAGACCTAGGCAACGTCATCTTATAGGTGACAAATAGAAGTAAAATCTGAGCTCAGTCAGAAACCAGAGCCCCTTGCACTGTAGCTGTATTACCTTCCTAAGACACAGAGGCTAATTTAAAATGGGCAAATCCATAATTCACATCAAATGTTTTGTGTACTGCAGGGCGATGAAATCATTTACCATATTCTCAGTGATACTTGAAAACTCATGGGCTTCATTCAGATTTAGGTAAGGTACAAAGGCACATTTCAACTCTGCTCTCCCTTAAGCCCCTCACATTCCAGAATAATGAGGTTGTCTCTGTTTTGTGTGATGTCAGGATTTCCCAGCTGGGCCATGTCCACTCTGATGAGGCCCTTTTGTCCTGGGAATCAAATGACTTGGTCTCTTTCGACAAGCTGGGCAGGGAGCCCTGGCTCTCATGTGGCCACTGGACATGCTAAGTCAGAGAGCTGGGGGACCCCAACTCCACCCCTCTTCTACTGTGGGGGGTGTCCTGTGCTGCAGGCATTCTCTGTGAAATGGGGAATAAATACCTTTCAGAACCCTGGTGTGGAACGTGCCCTTTCTTTCAAAGTGATTGCCATTGTCTTTTTTTTTCAGCTGACTGTGTATCTAACAAGCATCACCCTGTAAAGAATGCTGCTGACGTCCCACAGTCTGATACCTTAGCAGAGAATGGTGACTTCTCTCAAATATTAAAATTTTTTTTTTCATAAGGGACATGAGGTTACTAAGAATAAACATCTGCTTAGAAAGGCTGTGAACTTTCCGATGTTAACACACTTTTTTTCTGCTACTCCTTTTTTGTTTGTTTTTTCCTCATTGTCATTTGAGAACCACCCCTCTCTGGGATTAGAAATCGACTCTTTTCAAGGCTTTCCAAGGATCTCATGATCGAAGTTCTAATAGGCAGTGTGCCCCTCTGAGCGAGCAAGTCTCAGTGAAAAGGACAGGCTCTTTGATGCTCTCAATTCCTCCCGATTCCCATCCTTGCCATGTGCCTGTGAGCACTAGCTTCTGGTAGTTGCAACACTGAAAGACAAAATGCAAACCAAACAAATAATCCATTTCCAAGGTTTGCTTACAGAGAGAGGGATCTATTTATGAAACACATATTGTTCAGTTTCAGGGGAAAATCATGTAATCATTGCTAGGGAAAAAGCATGGAAAGTGCTTTATTTTGCATAAAAATCGCCTTGCTCTATGATTTATGTGGCTGAGATTTTCAGGCAGGGGGATCACGGGTCTTAGTATCCCACCAAAGGAAGGTGGAGTTTAAAATGCAGAGAGAATTGCTGGTCACAATAAAACATTGGTGTTTATTAATCTGGCGTGGGGTGGGGATGAGGGGATCATGGACAAAATAGAACAATTAAAATGTATTTTGCTTTGGGGGATATTAGAGAATAAAGATTGTTTGACCCCAGGCTCTAGGCAGCATTACTACCTACCGAAGACAAATCATTAATATTTGAGGACTCCGCTAGGTTCTGCTGAACTTCCGTAGGGTATTTGGGTTATTGGCATTGACTTAATTTACCAGTTACCTAGATGCTGCAAAGGAGCTGCCTCTGCCCACCCCTGACCACACTCTCTCTTTGAGAATGCTTTACTGCAGTCGGCATGTGTTTATGAAATGCCCTCTGCGCATATATACCACTTCAAAGGTACAGTCTCCTAGGATATTGAGCCTGGGAGGAAACTAACATATCTTTTAGACCAAACACCTTTTCAGTGCTGGAATTCTCACCATCACATCCTAGAAAAGAAGTTGATCAGTTTCTGCTTCGACACTTTCAGTGATGGGGAGATAAACACCTCCCAAGCAGTCCCTTCTTTTGTCAGATAACTGTAGTTGTGATCTCTGATATTGAGCCAGAGATTGGATCTCTTCTAAATTCTAGTTTTCCTCCTTCTGCCCAAAGATTACAAATTAGATGTAACTCCATTGCGTGTCAGAGGGATTAAGTACATGTGATTTGGAACAAGAGCATCAGAATTCACATCGCAGCTCCATTACTAATTGGGTGTAGGATGTTAGGCAAAGTCCTTTCTAATTTGAAATATGAAGTCGCTAATTACTGTCCGTCAATCAGGGTGAACTTTGTCTTGATGCAGTAACAAAAAGCTCCGAAATCTCAGTAGCTTAAATAACTAAGGTTCCATTTCGCTCATGCTCGCTGCAGTCTGGCCAGGGGCAAGTTCTGGCTTATGTTGTTTTCACTCAGCAAACCCGCTGATGGGTCTGTGTTGATACAAAAATTATATGTATCACTGGCACTCACACTCATTGGCCAAAGAAAGTTACATGGCTATGCCTGGTTTTAAAGTGTGATCCTATCATGTTTTTACAAAGTAGAGTCAGAACAATGTGGTAAATATAGTGAGCCTACATCCCCTTACAGGTTTGTTTTGCAGAATTAAACATTTAAAGCATGTGATGTATGTTTTGCAGAATGCCTGGCACCTGCCAAATTTTATTCCCCTAGTAGCTGGCAAATCATTGAAGGTGCTCTCTGGGTCAGGCATTTTAAAATCCTACCCAAGTGTCCTTATTAATGTGTGATCCACCAGAAACAAACATGATATTCCAGCTGAGTAAAGAATTCAGGAGAACAGAACAATCTCTTCTCTTTTTCTAGATATTGCATCCTAAAATCTTACTCTATTTTTCTTTTTTGGCAATCACAGTGTGCTGTTGAATTTACTGTCAATTAAACATCCTCCATTTTTTCTATGTATTTTCCTGTGAAGCTGTTTCTCCTTAATCCCATACTTGTATCATTAGTTTTTGAGTCACAAAGAAGTTTCACATTGTTCCCATTAAATGGCATCTGTTTAGTTTGGCCCATTCTTCAGATCCAGTTATAATTACTTCAGATGAAGATCTTTCTCCTCCAGCTTTCAGGCAAACACTGTGAAATGGGGAGGTATAAAAATGTCTATCCCAAGTAGATATTCCAACGAATGGCCGAGACTTGGAAAAAATCACCTCATTATTTTGGAGGACCTCTTTTTACTTTGACAGCTTTATTGAAATAAAATTGATGTACAATAAACTGTATATATTTATTTAAAGTGTATAATTTGTTGTCTGGACATCTGTATACATATATGAAACCACGGTCACAATTAAGACAAAGAATATCCATCACCACCCAAATTTCTTTGTGCCCTTTTCTAATCTTTTATTCTAGTCTAGGAAATATCTTTTAACCACTTATTCTATTCTGTTGATATCTGTAGACCCTATCACAGTGCTGAGCGTGAAACAGATGATTAATACATACTTGTTGGAGTTCTGATGAGGTATCCAGATTATCTAAACAGTTGTCATGCCTGTTCAGAAATGACCTGAGATTAGTCCTTATGCAGAGGTTCTCATTCAATGCCATGTGTTTCATTCATCAGGTCACTGATGATTAGACAAGCAAAGGGTCTTCCATCCAAATGTGGCCAAACTATGGATGAGCCAGGGGCCTGTGGAGAGCTTTGTGTAAGAGCTCTGCTCAGATAAGACAACAGTACCTAATTGAACCAATCCCATCCTCTTTGAGGAGACATATGTCATCAGAATCAGCACATGCAGAAGTGGGGACACACATGTTATCATTTGATAGAGCTTCCATCCAATCCCAAATACATATGCAGGTCACTCAGCAAGGATGTACTGGGGACGTACTATGCATCAGTTATTATTCTAGGCACTAGGCAATTAGCATTGGAAAAATCTGATGAGCACCTGGGAGAATAGCCTATTAAGATAGATCGAGAGTAAGATGATGCAGAGATGAACAGGGAAGGGGGAAAAGAAGAAGTGAAAGTAAGCGGCAGGAAAATCCTGATCGTTTGAAAAAAGTCCAGATGCCTCTTAAAAGAGAACTCTCTCAACTTTATTATCATGGTACACTTCTGATTTGCACGTGTTTGGGCAAAGAAAATGTTATCTAATGCTTTCTTTTTCACTTGAACTTTTCTTGCCCATGCAACAACTGGAGCACATAGTCTAGTAATGTGTCTGAGAAACAAACTCTCATCAATTAATTACTAACCATTGTCTGGAGTTCTGGGGTGGTGTCCTGGACACAGAGGCCGTAATCCTGAAATGAGGAGGTATTGCTGTTTCTTCTTCATCAAACAAGGTAACTAAGCTTGCCTGCTGTCTCAGTGAGACAAACCTCACAAAAGGGCTGTCTTCTCGGTGAGAGAGCAAAGGGAAAATGATTTGGAGAAATCCAAATTCTATCGACCCACACTGTACAAGCCCTGCATTATTCAGCTCCAAGAACTAATGTACGGTGCATGCTATTATCATCAACCTGGTGTTGCAAATAATTCATGCTTGGAACTTTTAAAAGGTATATTATTAACATTATCACCAGCAGTACTGAACTGGGTGAATCCCTGGAATTTGATGGAAATGATCACTCCAGTGTCCAAGATTCTCTTTACATGTTTAAGCATTTGAGTCTCTGAAAGGAGAAAATATATAATAAGGTAAAATTTGGCTCATCAACATCGAATATGCTTTCCTTCTTTCCAATTTCATTGGAAAGCATTTTGAAAACATTTTGAATCACCATTTCAAATAGGCAGCAATCCTGTTTACAAACACCACTTTGATGAAGCCAGAGGAGGGTTGAAGTCAGAAACACAACAACTTTTAGCTGCCTTGCTGGGAACTTTGGTCAAATATGTGTCATGCATGGTCAATTTTAGAACTTATCAAAGATATTTTTGTTGAGTCACCACATGCTTCAAAAGATTCTCTAACCCCAGAACATCCTGTTCAAGGAACCCTAGTATTTCCTTGATGAATAGGGTGGTGTCTACTGAGATGACACTGTTTAATTTCCTGTAGGAATTGTAAACTTTAGGTTTATTAGAGTTTTTGGCTCTGTAGTAAGCATTCTTCCACAGAAGATACAAGTGGCAACGATAAATTAATCTTGTAAAGTGATCACGGTGATACAAGGTACAGTACTAGATATATTTTTCATTTCTTGATGACTAATTAAGAAAATACCCCAATTAATGGCAGGGTTTGCAGGTGACCTTTGCTTTAGGATTGTGTCCCATTCCTCCAGCAAAGGTGGAGCTGGCTTGCTTATTTCCATTGACTTACAGTCCTCTTCTTAAGGAAGAAATCTGATTAATTCCTACTTCCGTTTTCCAGAAGACTGTTGGAGAATAAAGCCTTTGGCAAAAGCTGTCTATTACGAATGTCCTTCTGGAAAAGAATGTATGTAAGATGCTCTTGAAATGTGTCTATTTGTCTTGGTGTTTCTCAAAGGTCCCTGCAAGAGCTTCTCTAGGCAAAAGACCCTGGCACAGACAGTGCTAAGCAGATTATTCATTTTGAAGTAAAATATGTAGAGAATAAATGAAAGCCAAATGTAGTCGTTCTGCGGCTGCTCATAAAACAAGTTCTCAGTATTTAATAAACAACATTAAGAGTTGCTTATAATGGTAGTTATCACTTTTAGAAAACAAAAAGGCTATTCATTTTGTGTCTTATTGTAAATATTTCTAGAAGGCAGTAAAAATGTTCTATTCCTTTCAGAAACATTTATTGAGCCCCTATTATATTTCAAGCACAGTCATGGGGAAACACAGATGAATAAAATAATATCCCCATTCTTGAGGAAGTCTCTCACAGTCTGTTGGGGATGCAAGGCTCATCGACAATCATGATACAATTGTAAGGAGCCTACCTGTGACTAGGTTAGTTTGGAAAAATGTAACGAAGATGGAATTCTTTGTATAAGCTCTGCAAACATGCGAGGGTTCATCAGGTGAGGAAAAGTGGAAAAAGCATTGTGGCAAAGGGAACAACGGGTTCAAAGGTGCAATAGAATGAAAGAATGTGGCAAATTCAGGAATCCATGTGAAGAACTATGTTATGGAAATAGCAGACTCAACAAGGAAGGGCAGAGAGTGTGGGGTTCACCCAGGGAGCCTTAGGGAAGCGTGAAAGGATTTGTGCAGAGGAATTAAGTGATTCTTTTGTGATTTAAGTCTATTGTCGTGGTAGAGGGTGGGGAGTGTGTGCAGTACAGTAGCATAGGTGAGGGGTCGGTTTTGAGGCTCCTGTGGAAGAGAGGGGAATGGTGAGGGCTGAGTGAACCAGTGAGCCAATAGGATGGAGAAGAAGGGCAGGACCCAGAAGATATCTCAGCAGTAGAGTCACTCATTTTTCCAGTTAACACACATTTTTTTATTGTTGTTGATCCAGGCATCCTACTGGGCTATAGAGACACGAGACAAATGAGACATGGTCACTGTTGTTATTTTACTGTCCTCAGTATGTCTTATAGGGCTCACCCTGACTTACTGCATATGCCAGAGTCCTTGCTAAGTGTCCCCAAAGCACATTATCATGCTAGTGTCCTCTATTTCTTATTGCACTTTATTACAATCACATAGTTAATTGAATGTCTTCCCTTCCCACATATAATATTCATTGGGACAGGGACTGCTGTGTTTGTCTTGTTGACCATTGTGTTCGCCAAGTATACTATTGGTACTCAATAAATACAGGTTGAATGAATGCATGAACAAAAGAGCTCACCCAGTAATAGGAAGCAGCAGCCAGATAAGTTCAATGTAAGTGTGACGCAGTCTCATAAGCATGCTAATAGAAGTGTAGACAGGCATGGTGAGAGCAAGCAATTTTTTTCTAGGCCAAAAGGTCAACACAGACTTTGTAAATGAGACACTCCAGAGCTGAGTCAGGAGTCCATTCGCTTAGTGAATCCATCCCTGGCAACAGAGTCTTCCTCACGCAGGGCATCTTCCTTCTTAGTCTGGAGAGAATTATGACTGCCTCCCACACGGAAGTCTTAGAGAAGCTTCCCCAACCGAGGACGTCATAAAAGCATCCCCAAGAGGGAGCTTTGTGTAAGAAGTCATGGCTGTCTCCCATCTTCACTGTCAGCCAGGAAAAGCATCTTGGAGGATGTCATGCCAGAATGTGCAGGCTGAGAAGGCGAGGTGAGGAATGGGGAGGTGGACGACATGGGAACACATTTGCTGGCAGCAAGAAACACCCCTGAGCTACCTCAGGAAGCAGATTCTGCAAAAACTCCACGGGCGGTCTAAGCATGCAGCATTTCCTTCCTGGTCTCCTCTGATATGCGGTGAGGTCTCAGGAAGAAGGGGTGTCTTGACGTTTATTCAAGCCAGAAATATTGAACTTAAATCAGAGACTCACAAATTATTAAGACTTGGAAGACATTTTTAAATCTTACATGGAGTTACTTTTTTAATAAAATTTTACATATGTTCCCTGACTATCACACAGAAAAGGTAGGAGGTGCTCTGGGATGAGTGGGTGCAACATAGATCCCCTGAAGTTTACTATTCTCCATCTTTTAGGTTTCGGTTTAGTCTTTCCTTCCAAAAATCTTTCCTGATTCCCCCAAGGATGGATCAGGAGACCATCCCAGAGGATCTGACACTTCTGTGAAGAATTATAATAGCATACTTACTTTCCATATCCACCACCACCCCAAACGAGAAGATAGTCCCCATGAAGATAACACTGCATGCCTTCATTCATTTAATAAACATTTGAAATTCATGAGACGTTCAGTGAGCCAGGCTCTATGGCTATCATGATGGTCAAGAATGACGTGATTCCTTTCCTCTGCATTTCTCCAAATTTTACCATGTCCATAATTTTATAGTTAAGCTAAACACTCATAATCAGAGCCCTATACATATCTGTTGAATGAATGAATCAAACAGCAAAAAAAGGAGTCTGGGATTAATATTGTTATTTATTGCTCCACAAATACATTTTCTAAAATTGGACCACCGCCGCATTGAGAATAGCCCATACTAATTTTCAGAGTTCGGATAAATAATTCAATCTGTCTCTGCTCAGACAATTTATCAATGGGAAAAGAAGCTTTAAAAACATTTGCTTTTGGGAGATGGGGTTAGTCCTTTAAATAGAGGTGCTGGCAGACTAAGGAGGCTGCTTAGTTTAACACCAGTAAAGAGGGTGCAGCGACTGCACATTTTGTAGCCTCTACAAGACTCATCAAAAAGAACTACCTGCATTTGTGAAGAATATCTGTTCAAAATATCGGCCTGATACAGCACACATTAACTGTGGCCTGCCCAGTACTCTCCTGCCTTGCTAATAGATCTTGAGTTTGTTTTGGGCAGCAATGTACCCAGTCCCATGCAAGACGTTGTCTATCCCAGATCCTTTAAGGGGTCACAGTTCTGGCAAGTCATATAGAAGTGTCAGCCTTCTCAGCATTCTGGGAAGGCATTATTTTTCTGGATGAATGGAAATGACACAGCTACGGCAACTACCTTTTTTTCCATCTCTCATCTTCCTGTCTCGAATGAGGATGTTATTCAGCAGCCCATTTGAAGCCATGAGGCAAAAGGCAAGAGAAATGCAGAGAGATAGGGCCTTACTGTTATTCGCTACTAGATCCAGGGTTTTCAGCACTATGGACACCTGGGGCCAGATAATTCTTTGTTAGAGGAGAGGCGGGGGGGTTGCTGTCTTGTTCACTGTGGAACAATTAACAGCATCTTTAGCCTTTACCAAGTAGATGCCATTAGCATCTAGTGACAATCAAAAATGTGTCTTCAGTTATCAAAACTCAAAATATATCTAGACATCACCAAATGCCCCCTGGGGGAAAAATCACCCTGAATGAGAAGCATTAAATTAGACTCATGTCAGGAACTTCCCGCCACTGGATCTCATGTAGTAGGAGAAAACTAAATTCTTATTTAATCTTCTGGAGTCAGGTGCTCTGTTATTGGCAGACAAAAAGCATTTCTCATGATGCAAATACAAGGCCAGTATATGTACACTATTACCATGACAGGGTGTTAAACAATGGTGCACCCCAGCCACTGCCCATACAGGCTCTTGCCTCTCTTCAAAGCTTACTTCCAACATTACCCCAGTCCCACTCTCTCCCTCCTTAGCACCGTGTCCTGTGTAATCTATTCTTATCTACATAAAAATTTAGGACAGTGTCTGGTTCTCAATACTATTAGCTGAGATATTTAAAGTCGTTAGTGGCTAAGAGTACTGAATCTGCAGTTGCACCGCTTGGGTTTGAATTCTGACTCTTAAAAGCTAAAGAAAGTATCTTAAGCTTCTCTGAGTCTCATTTCTCTCATCTATAAAATTGGGACAATTATGGTATCCACCTCAAAGTCTGTTAAAAGGATGAAATATGTCAATCCAAGCAGTGCATACATTTTTAAATGATACAAAGATGGAAAAATGGGACAGTTGGGTTCCTCAAGAAAAGAGAAACTGGACTGAAGATTTGGAAGCAGTGAACTAGAAGATACCGCTGGGCGCTCCACTTTCATGAATGATTTCTCCATTTCCAGTGAAAAGGCTATTGGAATTAATGGAATCAGCACTCCAAAGTTTGTGCCGCAGACATCAAACCACAGATTTATACTTCTTATTTTATTTCCAAAATATTTTGGCTTTGTCACATAGCTACAACCCAGAAAATGTGATAAATGCCTCTAAAGGTCATTAGTTGCATCCTTCAGTCTTCAGAAAGGATGTCCTTCTGTAGCATGTCGCCATCTACTATGGGCATAAAGAAGATCCCAAAGCTGAGACACTCGCAGACCATCCCTTCATTGATTTCTGCCTGTGCTGTGAGGTAGCTCTTCCTTCTATGTAACTCATATTTCTCATGGTGCCCTGGACAAGTCTGTTCTCTCAAACTGTCCTCTCAAAAAACAAATCACAGTCTAAAAGAGTCAAACATCTCAAAATCACATCTAGGACATTAAAAGTATTTGGGTCTTCAGAAAACAATTTGTTGTGTTGGTGAGTTTCAGATTCTACTCTCAACTCCGTGTATTCATCTTCATGAACGGAGACCCAGTGCATACTCTTTCAAGATATGGTACAGCCCACAATGAAAGATTCCTGCAGGAAAATACACACCATAGGCCACGTCTCGAAGAAGCACAACCTCTTGAGAGAAGCACAGTAGTTTTTCTGATATTTCTCTTTTCCCGGCTATGGGAATCGGAGTGGAATCTCTAATGGCTGAAGTTTGTAATAATTAAAACATGTGCCTTGCTATCACTTTGGTATGGTGTGAGCATTAAAAATGGGATTTCTTAATTTGAATTATTGATTGATGTGCTCTCTCAGGCAGCTATTCTCTTCCTTCAAGTAGACAGACAGTAAATCTCAGAAGACAAGGACTCCCATTTTGAAAACTATTAACAAACTCCAGAGATTCATATATAGTCATGGACTTTCTCTCTCAAACTGTGAACTGTCTTTCTAAGACATTCTTCATAGAGTATAGGTAAAAATCAGTATTTGTAAGACACCAGCATGGGCATGGGTGATCACCAAGGAAGTAGGCCTTGCTATGATGGTCTTCTAAGACAGTGCTTCATCTCCATGTAAATCACCTGGAGATGTTGTAAAAACGCAGGTTTGAATTCAGTAGGTCTGGGGTGGGGCCTGAGATTCTGCTTTTCTAGCAACTCTTAGGTGATGTTGTTGCTGCTGGCCCATGGTGGACCCTTTGAATAAGGTTCTAGCAAATACAATGTTTTAAAGAGACCAATTATAGGCTTGACCCTGCCATTGAGCAGATTATTTCCCCTCAAATCCTACAAACTCTCCATTCCCTGGAGTGACTGGGACACTGCACTAACTGCATTCTCTGCTAGAATGTTCTCAAGCAGTCTGATCCAGTGAGAAGATTATCTCAGGGGAAACTGGCAGTGGCAATTGCACACACTTAGCCAACTGTTCCAAGAGATTAGCTAAAGCATGACCTCTACAGAGTGACACCTCAGAGCAGACCTTCAAGGGCTCAAGGAATAAATGATAAAACGGTAGAAGCAAATGAGAAATAATATGGCCAAACTCAGGAAATCTGCAAAAGTAAATTACAAAACCATCACAGACATCAAAACCTTTGAAAGATCCTTCAAAAGCCACTAAAGGGAAAATTACTGACAAATGATTAAGGACACAAATGCAGTCTTGAGAGAAGTGATTAAAATTAAATTTAAAAAGGGGCAAGAGTTAAAATGGATTCAGGCAAGATGATAGCAATGGAACACAGTAAAAATAAGGGAGATTTGACAAAACTGATGTATGGTAGGTAGATAGATAGATAGATAGATAGATAGATAGATAGATAGATAGATAGATAGATAGATGGATGGATGGATAGATAGATAGGTAGATCTATCTATCTATGTATCTATATAATTGATATACCTAAAGTAAACTAAAGCAATGAGAAAAACATTGAAAAGAGAAAGAAAAGACATATTCAATGATATAATTAAAGAATGTTTTTCTCAAATAAAATAATAGGTGAATTTACAGTTTTAAAGAGTTAAAGATGATTACAGACAAAAAAATAGCTCTGGGGGTAAAAAAAAGAGATGAAACGTAACACCTAATATAAGGACTGACAACATAAGCAAAATAAAGAAAAAACGTTTGAAGATATAATTTGAGAGATCATAGTGTGCCCCAGGAAAAACTAATAGAAATTTATCTATACCAAGTCATATCCTTGCATAGTCCTCAAGTTTAAAGAAAAAGTGAGGATCTCATGGCAATCCAGTTAAGTTATACACAAGGAGAAAAACATCAGACTGATTTCAGGCCTCATGTCAGTGATATTTCGAGACAAGAAGATGGTTGAAAAATATATAAAACACCCTCAGGGGAAGAAAAATGTGACACCTAAAACTTATATCCAGTCAAATTGCTGTTCAAATATAAAGGCAATAGACAGATATTTGCTATCATGCAAGAACTCAAGAAATGTAGTTATTCTCCATTGTATCTGAAAGGGTTTCTTCCTCTGGACATTGGGACAGAGATACTCTGGCAGTTTCATATAATTTTTAATATACATCTGACTGTTTCTACCACATAGAGATGGAATTTCTGACAGGGATAGCTCTCAGTTGAAATAGGCAAGGGACTGAAGCCCATAGGTACAGCCGCAGTTGTGGTCAGAGGTGTCCTATATATGCCACATGGCATGGGTGTTGCTGCTTTCTTTTCTTGGAGTTGGTTTAGTTTAGTGGGTTGATGAATTGCTAATCACTGAGTCTCTACTTCCTGCTGTTGAGATTGGCAGCTGGCCACAGCTGGTTGTGCAACAAAAAGCTATGTTACAAGTCCACCCTTAAGAACCTTCTTCTTTTTACCCATCCTCATCAAAGCCTACTTTATCCCTCCCCACACTTTCAAGCTGAACATCCTGAATCTTCCACATTTTCATTCAGCAAATATTCATTTGTGCTGATTATGGGCCGGGTATTGTGCTTAGCAGGAATAAGAACCTGACAATAAAAAAGGGAGATACCAGCCCTGACATTATAAAGATTCAGTTTAGAGAGGGAGTGAGGGATGTTAATCAAGTAACTGCATACTTGCTGAATTAACTAATATAGCAATGATAAGTGAAGTGAAAGCAAAAGTCAGGGTATTATGGGAATATGCAGAAGAGTGCCATCCAGGAGTGAGAGGGCCAGGGGGGATTTCCCAGGAGGAAGTGGGGCTGACACTGAGCCTAGAAGGTTGTGTAAAATGGACAGGAGTTGGTCCTCTGGAGAACGCAGAGATATTTTCCAGAAACAAAAGTAGTAGGTGTGATGCCCTTGAGTTGGGCAGGAGTGTTGCCAATTTGAATGACTATAAGATCAGTGGCCTAAAATATCATTATTGAGAGTGGGGGGAAGGCAAGGTGTCAGAAGATGCTAAAGAGGGACATGGTGTCAGATGGTGTCTTTAATGTCTCAATGAGGAGTTGACACCAGTGATTTAGGCAAATATAGGCATTTCTTCATGATAGGATAACAAGACAAGTCTGGGACCCCTCGCAGAAGTTATTGCAACAGCCTTCTGTCCGGCTTCTCTGCCCGCTTCCTCTCTCCCAACATTCCAGTCCAAAAAACAATTCTTAACAAATTATGCTGCTGTTCAGAATGGGAAGGGGTTCCATGTTGCTTCTGATAATTTAGATATTCCATGAACATGTCAACCTTTCCTACCCTGCTTTACTTTTCGCCTTAACATCCACAGTACAATCCTGCCAGACGTATGTATTTACTAAGCATTGTCTTGGTTTGTTTATAATTACCTTTGCTGAGTTGCCAGAAAGCTTTCTCTTTTCTCTAATTTTCAAAAATTGTAGCATGTGTCAAGGTACTAGCATTCGCAGAAAGATCAAGGGCTTTGGTATTATGCAGAAATTGATTCAAATTCTGTCTTGCTACTTAGTAGCTGTGTAACCTTTGGCCAGACCCTTAATCTCATCATGCTTCCCCATTATTAAAAGGGGGAAATAATTGTCATAAGTATACATTATAGCTTTTGTTAGATTTAAATAGACCTCTCGTTCTGATTCTCTAGATGCATACACACACACACACACACACACACACACACACACACACATCACATATCTCAGGACTGTTACTTACCAGAGGTTTAAATGATAGTAGCTTTTATTTTTTTTAGTATTATTTACTGCTAGTGGTGTTGCAGCTGTTACCACTACTACTTCTATTACTACTACAACCACTACTATTAGTTAGTATTTTTCAAATCCGAAATTTTCTCTGTTAAACCTTGGGATATTAAATTTCACAAGAAATTCATTCCATCTAAAGGAGTTATTGCTTAAATTACTCACCTAACATCAGTTATATATTATCATTTTTGCTGTTAGTTCCATATGTCGTATAAGAATGTAAGCAGCTCTTGTTTTTAGCAGGCACTGTGAATGTGATAACAACACTCTAACCTAAAAGATGATGTTAAACACCAAATGGTAGGTAGGCTCATCCACCCATCAGTCTCTGAAAGCTTTTTACTTAATTATTAGTAAGGCAAAAATTCCAAACCAGGTCTTCTCACTTCATTTCCTGTGTGTCTTGACTTGGAGGAAGTTGCTAAACTATGATGCGTTTCCATATCTTCATCTCCTGTCTGTGTAGTAACTAATGTCCTCTTCATCCCATCCCACTCACCTGGGTTCTTGATTGGATGAATATTGGTACCAACACCGTAAGAGACCTTCCATTTAGTGTCACATCACCCTGGTGCCAGAGCTACTTCTTTTTTCTCCCTTTCTTTTCCCAACTTAATCATCGTTCCTTGTGATAAGAACTTTTTAGCCTCATGCTATATTTCTCTTGAACATCTACGATTTCCACTCATACTTTCATCAATAAATATTAAGTGAGTTACTTTGCTATGCCAGGTACTGAGTTATGCACCAGGGATGCCGAAATAAATGAATCCAATACCATTCTCGCTCTCATGGAGCTTACAGAGCTTATGGTGTAGTGAAAGACCCTTCTATGACCTTCACTGGTCATGACTGCATGGGCTTCTTTTTTTCTGTTGAAAAGATCAGTAACACGATCCCGGGTGTGCCTTCTTAGTGACGGAATGTCCAATATCCTAGGCTGGCCTTTGGGTTCCTGCCACTTCTGCTTTCCTTTCTTAATACTCTTCCAGTTTAATTAATTGCTTAAAGCTTATTTCCCTCAGGCCACATTCTAGAGGTCAGAGAACTAGTGTGACTTGTCCACCACTCTATGCCCAATACCTCGAAAACACTAGGCCTATGGTAGGTGCACAAGAAAGACTTGTTCAATGATGCCATAAATCTAGCAGGATAGTTGTCCCCTTTGTTCAAAAGGAGAGCCCTCAATTCCCGGATACAATGTACAGTAGTTTAAGGATCGACTTTGACTGGGATCTCAGGTTGAATCCCATTTTCACCATTTGTGAGATAAATGACCTTAGAAGAGTTACTTAACCTTCCCTAGGCTCTGGTTTTTGATTATACACAAAAGGAGATAGCAATGGTACTAAGGTCATGGAGTGATCAAAAAGAATGCCTAACTGATCAAAAAGAATGCCTAACAAGCACTTAGTACAGTGCCTGGCTCATGGTGAACAATACACGTTGTCTTATTATTATTGACTCTTTTCTTCAACATTTGTGATAGGGTATCTGGGCAGAGCTGGGATTCATTCTCATTTTAGGAAGATATAGCTACTTGGCTACCTCTCTTCTCCTCCTTCTCCTGATGCCCTGGTGTTGACTGAGGGAGACATTCACATCTGCCATGTGGGCCACCGAGGTCTGTTTCTCCCCAGGCATATTTGGAGCATTTCTTTCTCAAAGGAGAGAAACTATATGCATGTTGTTCTATGCCATGTATGACTTTCTTGGTAAGCCACTCATTCCATAAAGATGAATCATCGATGACTTCAAGTACCCCAGAATATCCTTCATGTGTAACATACAGCTGGGAAGGACCTTGTGTTGGGGAAAGCATACAAGGCAGGCGCAGATGGAAAACACAGACTGACGCATTGCCCAGGATTGTGGGTAGAGACCCTGATGGTTTGCCAGAACTGTCCATAATATGTACTCTTTTCAGATTCCAGAGAAGTGGATCTTAACTTCAGTTGGGGAGATGGGGATCTATTATGAACCCTTTTGAAAATATGATATGAAATCTGAGATATTGACCATCTCCATAACTAACCAATCAGATCTGTCTAATCAGAATGGACATGTGCCGTAAACAACTGGTAAAATGATACCAGTTCATGCCAACTGGATACCAAATCTACACTCTGCAAACAATTTTATGAAATTCATAGACCCCTTTTCCCACATATTAGTTTCACTGGAAAACATTATTTCTTCTTAAGTACATAGTCTCTGTTAGCTCCCAGCAATGCCCTGGGGTTACAGAAGTGACTACCCATCACTTGGTCCCTCAAACTTATGTTGAAGACATAGATGTTAAACCAATAATCACATCAGTTCCTACATAATTAGAATTGTGGTAAATGCTATGTTGAGCAGGAGAAGGGACTGCAAGCACAAATAACAGAGAGGCCTTACCCAGTTTGGAGACTAGGGGTGAAGGCAGAGCACATGATGAAAAACTCACTTAAAGGATCTATAC
>NW_011888810.1:3314494-3320872 GCF_000151845.1 Pteropus vampyrus | reverse complement strand
GAAATAAATGAATCCAATACCATTCTCGCTCTCATGGAGCTTACAGAGCTTATGGTGTAGTGAAAGACCCTTCTATGACCTTCACTGGTCATGACTGCATGGGCTTCTTTTTTTCTGTTGAAAAGATCAGTAACACGATCCCGGGTGTGCCTTCTTAGTGACGGAATGTCCAATATCCTAGGCTGGCCTTTGGGTTCCTGCCACTTCTGCTTTCCTTTCTTAATACTCTTCCAGTTTAATTAATTGCTTAAAGCTTATTTCCCTCAGGCCACATTCTAGAGGTCAGAGAACTAGTGTGACTTGTCCACCACTCTATGCCCAATACCTCGAAAACACTAGGCCTATGGTAGGTGCACAAGAAAGACTTGTTCAATGATGCCATAAATCTAGCAGGATAGTTGTCCCCTTTGTTCAAAAGGAGAGCCCTCAATTCCCGGATACAATGTACAGTAGTTTAAGGATCGACTTTGACTGGGATCTCAGGTTGAATCCCATTTTCACCATTTGTGAGATAAATGACCTTAGAAGAGTTACTTAACCTTCCCTAGGCTCTGGTTTTTGATTATACACAAAAGGAGATAGCAATGGTACTAAGGTCATGGAGTGATCAAAAAGAATGCCTAACTGATCAAAAAGAATGCCTAACAAGCACTTAGTACAGTGCCTGGCTCATGGTGAACAATACACGTTGTCTTATTATTATTGACTCTTTTCTTCAACATTTGTGATAGGGTATCTGGGCAGAGCTGGGATTCATTCTCATTTTAGGAAGATATAGCTACTTGGCTACCTCTCTTCTCCTCCTTCTCCTGATGCCCTGGTGTTGACTGAGGGAGACATTCACATCTGCCATGTGGGCCACCGAGGTCTGTTTCTCCCCAGGCATATTTGGAGCATTTCTTTCTCAAAGGAGAGAAACTATATGCATGTTGTTCTATGCCATGTATGACTTTCTTGGTAAGCCACTCATTCCATAAAGATGAATCATCGATGACTTCAAGTACCCCAGAATATCCTTCATGTGTAACATACAGCTGGGAAGGACCTTGTGTTGGGGAAAGCATACAAGGCAGGCGCAGATGGAAAACACAGACTGACGCATTGCCCAGGATTGTGGGTAGAGACCCTGATGGTTTGCCAGAACTGTCCATAATATGTACTCTTTTCAGATTCCAGAGAAGTGGATCTTAACTTCAGTTGGGGAGATGGGGATCTATTATGAACCCTTTTGAAAATATGATATGAAATCTGAGATATTGACCATCTCCATAACTAACCAATCAGATCTGTCTAATCAGAATGGACATGTGCCGTAAACAACTGGTAAAATGATACCAGTTCATGCCAACTGGATACCAAATCTACACTCTGCAAACAATTTTATGAAATTCATAGACCCCTTTTCCCACATATTAGTTTCACTGGAAAACATTATTTCTTCTTAAGTACATAGTCTCTGTTAGCTCCCAGCAATGCCCTGGGGTTACAGAAGTGACTACCCATCACTTGGTCCCTCAAACTTATGTTGAAGACATAGATGTTAAACCAATAATCACATCAGTTCCTACATAATTAGAATTGTGGTAAATGCTATGTTGAGCAGGAGAAGGGACTGCAAGCACAAATAACAGAGAGGCCTTACCCAGTTTGGAGACTAGGGGTGAAGGCAGAGCACATGATGAAAAACTCACTTAAAGGATCTATACTGAAGCTCATCCCAAAAGGAAAAGTAGGAGTCAGGCAGGTGAACATGGGAGAAGAATATGCCTAAGAGACTGTAGGCAAAGAGACCTTGAAGATGTAGAGAAGTGAAGATAATATAGATGAATCTGGAGCACAGAGAACAAAGATAGCCCATGGTAAGAGATGAGTTTGAGAAGTAGATAGAGCAGATCTGTCATAGCCAAGCAGGATACATCGAGTATAGAGGTTACCAAAGACGAAGTACACTTAGCAGCCAAAAAAGGTCTGGACTCGTAAGCAGCTCATTGTCATTATTGATTTTATGGGCCACTTTCAGATGCTGGATCTCACAACCAACCGCTAGAAATGTTTTCGGTAGCTGAGGTCAGAGATTCACCTTTCCAGTTCCAGATAATGCAAACATCCATCACGTCCACCTAACCATCCATCTACTCACCCACCTATCCAACCATACACACATACACGCATACACGCATACACAAATACACACATACACACATACATGCATTCACCAAGTATTATCAGTTCTCCAGAAATAGCACTGTGCTGGTTTGCTGAGGTACCATGATGAATAGGACACCACCTCTGCCTTGAAAATGCTTACAGTCAAATTAGAGAGATAATTCAATAGGAAAAGATACTATGGGAAACTCAGGGCTGGGACAGGGATAAACATTCAGTATTAAAGGAGCACGAAGGAGCTAGGCCACCCTGGAGAGGCCTTTCTAGAAGAAATGGTCTAAGCTGAGACATGAAGATTGAAGAGGGCGTGGGACAGCAATATGACAGGAAGTCCAAAGGGCAAAAGTGGAGATAGAGATGTTTGATAAGACGTGATTCATTTCAAGGTGGCTGCGTGAGAGGATGGGATGGGGTGAGATGGTGAGAGATAGGATGGAAGAGTTCAGGTCAATGCATAGACATTAAACTGGAAAGCTGGGGTGCAATGAGGAAGAAGCTCTCTGTGAGACCACACAGCTCATGAGGTGCAGAGCCTGGGTGTGGACCCAGGGCTGTCTGATTATGCTACCTTCCCATTACGCCATATCACCATTCCATTTCTCCCCAAACTGATCATTTCCAATTGTGTGGACTAGTGATTTCCAAGACTGGCATGAGGACACCCCCAATTATCCAATCATCCCAGGAGAGGATGTACAGTTGCCAAACTTTCTCTCAAAGCAAGTTAGTTTTAAAGAGTTTGAGTTTAAAAATTCTTACATATAAAGTGTCTAAGAGCTATTAAATGTTTATTATGTAAATGCTTGAGCTCTCTTGTTAGGTAGGTTCCATTATGGTCTCCATTTTATGGAGAGAGAAACAGAGCCTTAGAAAAAGTATTTTGCTCATGTGTGCTCATGGGCAGGTTGTGGGGGTGAGATTTGAACCCAGGTATTCTGATCCCAGAAGTTCCACTTTTAACCATGTCATGGCACAGCACATACACAGACCTACATCCTCACATCAGACAAGGTCCACTTCCACCCAAAGGAAATCTTAGGAGGAAAGCAGAGGTTGCTTGAAAAATTAATCAATGCACATAGAACCTCAGAAGAGTTGGGGACCAGTTGCACACGTATGCTCGGTGTGTCCCAGAAAACAGCTGTGAATCACAGCAATGCCAGTGACCGACCTTCAGGTCTTAGCTACAGCTCTCTTGCTTGTCTTTACTGAGGATGGAACTTGCCTTTCTATTAAACTGATTTTCCTTTCATCTTTTCTGCAGAAGAAAACCCAGAACCAGCTTTATAGAGTTCACTTCAATTTGCTCGGAATTTTCTGTGAGCATAAGGAGCTCCAGTGTTATGCCAAGCGACAGATCTGCCTGTCCTCTTTAATTCCCCCTTTCTTTCTTTTTCTCCTCCCACCCCATGTGCAGTTTATGTAGAACATCTGCTTTTAAAAGTGTCGCAATTTTTAAACATATTAGAATGCTCATAGGATCAGAATATCAACAGCTGTCTATTGCGGTGAACCACATGTCTGGAAAACATTCCTTGAAACTGAGTTCTTAAATAAACATAAAGCATCTATAACACACGATGCTGAGCAACATCCATTTGTAAACTGAATATTTAGACCAGATGAGGTGCAAATGATGGTTTTCTTGGTCTGACTGTCAGAGTGGGACGGGAATCTTCATTTTTTTAGCCCTGAATTTCTCTGGTGATCCTAGGCCTTTGAGCTAAGTCAGGCATCTGTGGTCTTCACTAGAATACCTGCCTTTCTCTCCCTCTCCCATTTTTGCTAGGGTCTACTGGTTTTGATTTCACTCGCTTACAATTTTCTTATCACTAGCCCATGGAAGTACTTTTTTTTCCCATTTTTTTTTTCTATATCAGGACCTCCAGAAAAGTAGATGATACTTGACTTTAGTCTACAGTTATTCCTTTCTCTCTCTTCTATCGAACTCCGAAAGTCTGGGAGAGAATTCTGTATCTGTGTGTGTGTGTGTGTGTGTGTGTGTGTGTGTGTGTGTGTGTGTGTTTGTGTGTGTGCGCGCGCGCACACGTGCATGTGTGGTTTCAACATTTACTGAAAACTTATTTGTGTCAGACACCATTCTAAGGTGTTTCCATGCATTAAATGAATTACTCCTCCAAATAATTCATCGTTTCAGTACTATTAGTAATAACGGCTTATAGGTGGGCAAACTAGGGTACAGAGAAATGAAGTAACTTGAACAAAATCACACAGCTTGTACATGACGGTGAATTAAGTATCATATATAATTAAAGTTAGGAACCATTTCCCTATGGTATAATCCAGGTTTTACTTGGAACTGTAAGACATGTAGAGTACCAAGTGTCCAGAAAACCAAATCAAGATACATCATTTTATTAGTACAAGTATCCTACGGGCTCAATGGAACAGGATATTTACAGAGCTCTTGACAAAGGTATATACTCTCTCCGTCTAATCACCTGGATAGCACAAAACGTTTCAGGTCAATGTTTTTGGGGGGGTAAGATTGTCTCGTGAACAGCTGAGAAAAGAAAACTGTATAATTTATCTAGATGTGAGTACGGCTACTTAATTTTGCCCCTTCTCTAATGGCCTGACAATAAAATGAGGCAGAAGAAAGACAGGGCAAATCATGAACTTCATTAACTTCCTTTAAAATAAACTTCATGGATCTCTACCATGGTTCAGCCAAAAAAAATTTAAAAAGTGTATGTGGGGTGGAGGATATGATTCAAAGTATGCTACGGTCTACATGTGATTAAGCTTTATTTACATTGCATATATTTTATGCCGCTTCTTCATAGTAGACATGGGTTCCTAACATTGAAAAGAGATGTGGACAGTTATTAAATATGCCTTTTAACCATATTTATCATTAATTCCAAAGGGCCATGGGCAGAGCCCCCATTGCATTGGGTCAATGTCTATGCTAGCATCTATGCTACCCTTTAGCATTTGATTTCTTTGACCTAAAGTTTCGTGCTGTGACCTCAATAAGTATATATTTCTCACTTGGGCAGTGTTTTCCCCTGTAGGGTACAAGACAACTTGGAAATAAATGGCTGGGAATATTCAAACCGGACTCACACAGCCTTATTTAGGGAAACATGGCATCTATCTCAAGCTCATATTTTCACCTTGATGTTAATTCTGCAGCAGAAAGCCTCTCACCTCCCTCCCCAGTGTAAAGTCAAATCTACATTTAAATGGAGACATTGCAAGCAGTACAGTCCAGGGAAGCTAGTAAACACAAACCCTGCTGTGATTTTACTGGAAATAAGCTCTGATAAGTTAAAAGGGGAAAAAAAGGAACAAGGGCAAGAAATGATACGTGAAGTGGTCCATGAATTTCTGTTGGAAAAGGTGGAACACCAAACTAAATGAAAACAAAAAGAGTGATTTGGAAAAATTCCAGTGAACAGAATGTTTTCTACTATAGGGTGTTTAACTGTATTAAGGCCATATTCAAGATATGATGGACTTATCTTCATATTAAAACAACATCAGAAAGAGAACGAGGACAGATATGAGGGTGTTTTTTATACTCATATTTCTAAACCTCATAAAATATTAGTAGCTGCATCAGCTATAAAAATTAATGGCTCCAGATTCTATTGTGTTACCCTCTTCAATTTCATTTTATCACCATTCTTTTTTATTTTCTTCTCTTTCAGTTTTTGTCTTTCTATCTCCCTAAGTTGTTTGGGGTTCCAGTGTTTATGAGCTTTATAAGCTTGATAAGACTCGTAGGGCAGAATTTCTAACAAAAAGGGTCAAACAAAAGCTCGTCTTATTCCCTACATTGGAGTTTCTATGGTACAGTTAGATTGTGATAACAGATTGTGATAACATTGTCAAAAAGGAAAGAAAAAAATTCTGGTCTTCATTATTGAGTTTGTTGCAAACTCACTTTTTCTTTCGTTTTTTTTTTTTTTTAAATAGCAGTGACTAAAACTTTCAATTTCCTCAGGCCTAACCTGGCCTTTTAAAATGTTTTCGGGCCACTATGAACACCGAACTCAATTCAGAATTTGCATTCACATAATATAATTTTTACCGTCAATTAATCGATCACATTTAAATTCCTAAAAGTACCCAGTGAGTAATAACTACCCCCCGGGTGCTGTAAAAAGTTAATTTCCAAACACAAAGGCCACTCTGACTTTCGAAAAGCTGAATTGAGTTTCCTATTGAGTCAAAACCAAAAAA
>NW_011888810.1:3294092-3314444 GCF_000151845.1 Pteropus vampyrus | reverse complement strand
CATACACGCATACACAAATACACACATACACACATACATGCATTCACCAAGTATTATCAGTTCTCCAGAAATAGCACTGTGCTGGTTTGCTGAGGTACCATGATGAATAGGACACCACCTCTGCCTTGAAAATGCTTACAGTCAAATTAGAGAGATAATTCAATAGGAAAAGATACTGTGGGAAACTCAGGGCTGGGACAGGGATAAACATTCAGTATTAAAGGAGCACGAAGGAGCTAGGCCACCCTGGAGAGGCCTTTCTAGAAGAAATGGTCTAAGCTGAGACATGAAGATTGAAGAGGGTGTGGGACAGCAATATGACAGGAAGTCCAAAGGGCAAAAGTGGAGATAGAGATGTTTGATAAGACGTGATTCATTTCAAGGTGGCTGCGTGAGAGGATGGGATGGGGTGAGATGGTGAGAGATAGGATGGAAGAGTTCAGGTCAATGCATAGACATTAAACTGGAAAGCTGGGGTGCAATGAGGAAGAAGCTCTCTGTGAGACCACACAGCTCATGAGGTGCAGAGCCTGGGTGTGGACCCAGGGCTGTCTGATTATGCTACCTTCCCATTACGCCATATCACCATTCCATTTCTCCCCAAACTGATCATTTCCAATTGTGTGGACTAGTGATTTCCAAGACTGGCATGAGGACACCCCCAATTATCCAATCATCCCAGGAGAGGATGTACAGTTGCCAAACTTTCTCTCAAAGCAAGTTAGTTTTAAAGAGTTTGAGTTTAAAAATTCTTACATATAAAGTGTCTAAGAGCTATTAAATGTTTATTATGTAAATGCTTGAGCTCTCTTGTTAGGTAGGTTCCATTATGGTCTCCATTTTATGGAGAGAGAAACAGAGCCTTAGAAAAAGTATTTTGCTCATGTGTGCTCATGGGCAGGTTGTGGGGGTGAGATTTGAACCCAGGTATTCTGATCCCAGAAGTTCCACTTTTAACCATGTCATGGCACAGCACATACACAGACCTACATCCTCACATCAGACAAGGTCCACTTCCACCCAAAGGAAATCTTAGGAGGAAAGCAGAGGTTGCTTGAAAAATTAATCAATGCACATAGAACCTCAGAAGAGTTGGGGACCAGTTGCACACGTATGCTCGGTGTGTCCCAGAAAACAGCTGTGAATCACAGCAATGCCAGTGACCGACCTTCAGGTCTTAGCTACAGCTCTCTTGCTTGTCTTTACTGAGGATGGAACTTGCCTTTCTATTAAACTGATTTTCCTTTCATCTTTTCTGCAGAAGAAAACCCAGAACCAGCTTTATAGAGTTCACTTCAATTTGCTCGGAATTTTCTGTGAGCATAAGGAGCTCCAGTGTTATGCCAAGCGACAGATCTGCCTGTCCTCTTTAATTCCCCCTTTCTTTCTTTTTCTCCTCCCACCCCATGTGCAGTTTATGTAGAACATCTGCTTTTAAAAGTGTCGCAATTTTTAAACATATTAGAATGCTCATAGGATCAGAATATCAACAGCTGTCTATTGCGGTGAACCACATGTCTGGAAAACATTCCTTGAAACTGAGTTCTTAAATAAACATAAAGCATCTATAACACACGATGCTGAGCAACATCCATTTGTAAACTGAATATTTAGACCAGATGAGGTGCAAATGATGGTTTTCTTGGTCTGACTGTCAGAGTGGGACGGGAATCTTCATTTTTTTAGCCCTGAATTTCTCTGGTGATCCTAGGCCTTTGAGCTAAGTCAGGCATCTGTGGTCTTCACTAGAATACCTGCCTTTCTCTCCCTCTCCCATTTTTGCTAGGGTCTACTGGTTTTGATTTCACTCGCTTACAATTTTCTTATCACTAGCCCATGGAAGTACTTTTTTTTCCCATTTTTTTTTTCTATATCAGGACCTCCAGAAAAGTAGATGATACTTGACTTTAGTCTACAGTTATTCCTTTCTCTCTCTTCTATCGAACTCCGAAAGTCTGGGAGAGAATTCTGTATCTGTGTGTGTGTGTGTGTGTGTGTGTGTGTGTGTGTGTGTGTGTGTGTTTGTGTGTGTGCGCGCGCGCACACGTGCATGTGTGGTTTCAACATTTACTGAAAACTTATTTGTGTCAGACACCATTCTAAGGTGTTTCCATGCATTAAATGAATTACTCCTCCAAATAATTCATCGTTTCAGTACTATTAGTAATAACGGCTTATAGGTGGGCAAACTAGGGTACAGAGAAATGAAGTAACTTGAACAAAATCACACAGCTTGTACATGACGGTGAATTAAGTATCATATATAATTAAAGTTAGGAACCATTTCCCTATGGTATAATCCAGGTTTTACTTGGAACTGTAAGACATGTAGAGTACCAAGTGTCCAGAAAACCAAATCAAGATACATCATTTTATTAGTACAAGTATCCTACGGGCTCAATGGAACAGGATATTTACAGAGCTCTTGACAAAGGTATATACTCTCTCCGTCTAATCACCTGGATAGCACAAAACGTTTCAGGTCAATGTTTTTGGGGGGGTAAGATTGTCTCGTGAACAGCTGAGAAAAGAAAACTGTATAATTTATCTAGATGTGAGTACGGCTACTTAATTTTGCCCCTTCTCTAATGGCCTGACAATAAAATGAGGCAGAAGAAAGACAGGGCAAATCATGAACTTCATTAACTTCCTTTAAAATAAACTTCATGGATCTCTACCATGGTTCAGCCAAAAAAAATTTAAAAAGTGTATGTGGGGTGGAGGATATGATTCAAAGTATGCTACGGTCTACATGTGATTAAGCTTTATTTACATTGCATATATTTTATGCCGCTTCTTCATAGTAGACATGGGTTCCTAACATTGAAAAGAGATGTGGACAGTTATTAAATATGCCTTTTAACCATATTTATCATTAATTCCAAAGGGCCATGGGCAGAGCCCCCATTGCATTGGGTCAATGTCTATGCTAGCATCTATGCTACCCTTTAGCATTTGATTTCTTTGACCTAAAGTTTCGTGCTGTGACCTCAATAAGTATATATTTCTCACTTGGGCAGTGTTTTCCCCTGTAGGGTACAAGACAACTTGGAAATAAATGGCTGGGAATATTCAAACCGGACTCACACAGCCTTATTTAGGGAAACATGGCATCTATCTCAAGCTCATATTTTCACCTTGATGTTAATTCTGCAGCAGAAAGCCTCTCACCTCCCTCCCCAGTGTAAAGTCAAATCTACATTTAAATGGAGACATTGCAAGCAGTACAGTCCAGGGAAGCTAGTAAACACAAACCCTGCTGTGATTTTACTGGAAATAAGCTCTGATAAGTTAAAAGGGGAAAAAAAGGAACAAGGGCAAGAAATGATACGTGAAGTGGTCCATGAATTTCTGTTGGAAAAGGTGGAACACCAAACTAAATGAAAACAAAAAGAGTGATTTGGAAAAATTCCAGTGAACAGAATGTTTTCTACTATAGGGTGTTTAACTGTATTAAGGCCATATTCAAGATATGATGGACTTATCTTCATATTAAAACAACATCAGAAAGAGAACGAGGACAGATATGAGGGTGTTTTTTATACTCATATTTCTAAACCTCATAAAATATTAGTAGCTGCATCAGCTATAAAAATTAATGGCTCCAGATTCTATTGTGTTACCCTCTTCAATTTCATTTTATCACCATTCTTTTTTATTTTCTTCTCTTTCAGTTTTTGTCTTTCTATCTCCCTAAGTTGTTTGGGGTTCCAGTGTTTATGAGCTTTATAAGCTTGATAAGACTCGTAGGGCAGAATTTCTAACAAAAAGGGTCAAACAAAAGCTCGTCTTATTCCCTACATTGGAGTTTCTATGGTACAGTTAGATTGTGATAACAGATTGTGATAACATTGTCAAAAAGGAAAGAAAAAAATTCTGGTCTTCATTATTGAGTTTGTTGCAAACTCACTTTTTCTTTCGTTTTTTTTTTTTTTTAAATAGCAGTGACTAAAACTTTCAATTTCCTCAGGCCTAACCTGGCCTTTTAAAATGTTTTCGGGCCACTATGAACACCGAACTCAATTCAGAATTTGCATTCACATAATATAATTTTTACCATCAATTAATCGATCACATTTAAATTCCTAAAAGTACCCAGTGAGTAATAACTACCCCCCGGGTGCTGTAAAAAGTTAATTTCCAAACACAAAGGCCACTCTGACTTTCGAAAAGCTGAATTGAGTTTCCTATTGAGTCAAAAAAAAAAAAAAAAAAAAAAAGTCTGTTTTTTTATGACCATCCTGAAGATTATTACAGAAAGTTATTTCTTTCAAAGAATAAAAGAAAATATCTAGGTTGGAAGGCTAGAAAGGTGAATCAGGAGTGAATCAAAGAGAGCTGGCTCTAGAAGATTCTACATGGGTTCATTACGAATATTACTGTGGCAAGGAATTCCTTTATTGGGTATAGAATGGCCACTCACCTACGATCATAAAATTTCTGGCATTTTATTCTATGGTCACCCGGTAACTCAATGACTCAGAACCTAGATAATGGACTTAAGCTATGAAATCGTACAGTGAAATCCAAAGTTGCACGTACAAATGGTGTTCAATAAATAATTAGGGTAGCATGATGAACCAGGCAGGACAGTTTGGGGAAAGAGAAGACCTGGGCTAGAGACCTTGTTCTACCACTAACCAGCTGGGTGGCCTTGGGTAAGTCATCTAACTTCTTCCCAGATGATAATTCCTATCTTCAGAAAACCTTGTCAGGAGGTTACTCAGTTATGGATGTGGAAGGGCTTTGTGAAGCCTGGGGCAGATGAAGGGGTTATCTTTACCGGGATAAATGCAGGTGCCTTACAGAAATACTTTCTGTCTTTTGTTGGCTTTGTTCGACAGGAATGTAATCTAGTAGATAAATGCTACCATTTCTATTCATCACCTTGAATTTAGCCTTATAGGTATCCAGTTGGTTGTTTCAACCTTAGTTGTAGATAAATGGTAAATAATAGCTCAGTTATTGACTCTCAAGGATCACAACCTGGTATTTGTAATAACCAAAGGAACTAAGCTATTAGAAAATGAATTAATTTGGGATCTGTAATAGGTGTGGATTTGGTTTTGCACATACCCTGCACTATCATTATATGTTAACATGTCTGCCTCCTTGACAAAACTGAGAGCTCCTCAAGGACAGAGACCAGAGCTTATTCATCCTTGGATGTTCTCCTTTCTTTCCTCCCCCCAAGCACCTAGCACTGGGCCTGGCTATAGTTGGTGCTCAATAAATGTTTGGTGAATGAATGGACAAACGATGGGAGAAACATAAAACCAATGAGGTGGAATCTAATTTCACAGCCTGCAAATCAAAATCAGGCTGCAAATGGAGGTCATTTTCACAGGGATATATCTCAGCGTCACGTGCAGTTAATCAGAACACAGCAATTTTTTTTTTCATAAGCACAAGACAGATTTTATATTTTTTCACATGGCCCCTAAATAGCATCCTCTTCAACTAATTTCAAAACCAAATGGGCTGCTTGAAACACCAAATCGAATACTGATGCGGGTTGGTGTATGGATAATTCGCAAAAGCTGAATCTTCACAGTCATGACAAAATCAAGCATGTCCAAAAGAGTTAGTGGAATTGATGGGGTGTCCTTGTGGCTATAAAATTACCCCAAATTTTCCAGCAAATTGCTCTAGCCAGGGTGTCTTGAACTCGACAGCCCCGAACACAATTCTTCTCCACATGGGCCCAACTTGAGACTATCACTTAGGTGGTGGAATGTGCGGCAGAATGTGCATTAAAAGTTAGTCTATGTATCAGTTTCATAACTCAATCAATTGAATCTGAGCATAGTCTAATGCAAACCCGTGTATGACTGTGGCTTCTCTATCATTCTTTGGTCCTGAGTCAGATGCAATGGCAGTTCTCTTCATGTAGTCGTAGTTATTGAGTTGATACAGTCTCTAAAATTGTCCCAGTTGGACAGCATTTGAAAAGGCACAGTCCAGTGGATAAGTTCAGAGCAGGCTTCTGGTCCCAGGATACCTACTTGACAGAAACTCTAGCTCCTACTAGCTATGTGACCTTGGGCAAGTGACTTAGTCTAGCATCCCTGTGCATCAGTATTGCATCTACAAAATGGAGGTGACATTATTAGCACTTATCTTAAAGGATTGCTATAAGGATTATATGAGTTGATGTAGAAGGAGCACTTACAACTTTGCCTAGCACATAGTAAACACTGTATAAGAGTTTGCTCTTATATATTAGGGCTACATCAACTACTACATATTAAGACTACATTGAAAGCCACATTTGTAAAAAACTATTGAACTTAAATTTGCTTTTTGGAAAAAAAAAATACTTCTTCCACTCAGTTGCTTTTGAATCTAAAATCGAGACCTAAATGTTGTTGAATATCTGGTGTAGAGTGCTTCCTAATATGACAAATGCTACTATTTCTGAAGGGTGTAAGATTGTGTCAAAGGACAAACAAAGCCACACACATAACATGCGTGTTTTTGTCACATGCACTAACAAACTGAAAAGTCACTGTGAATCTTCTTGGAGCTAATCTTCTTGGAGCATTTTACTTGACAACTTGAAGGAAACTAAACGAATGAGAAACAGTGAACCTACTTTCATATGAAAAGAAAAGTGGATATATTGTGGAAGGAATCGAAAATTCCATGAATTTTCAGGTCACAAGAGTCCTTAAAGAAATTTCACATTTGAGTTTCTGCTTCAGGCTCATCCATCATCTGCCCCCACACCTCCCAGAAGCCAGCACCAGAAATGCCAGGGCAGCAACCTGGCAAAGATCCCCTGGGTTACTTCCTCTCAAACTCTATGTAAATAGCAGGTTTTTAAAGTTTTATACTTATTTCAGAATAACTGTTTTATAAAATGTAACCAAAATGAATTCTTAGAAAAAAGAAATAAAGGAACAGACATAAAAAATGCAAGCCCTATTTTTTAAACTATTAGGTTAACCAGACAAAATTACTGTGTCAAATTGCTATAAAATTTCCTAAATGCGGACCCTTTATCTCTATACTTATCTGGTTGTGAACTGGTAAGAAACTGTTTGATGGCTAAGCCACACTTGCATAACTGTTCATGCGACTCGAGGGTAGAATTCTGAGCTTCGCTGAGTGAGAAATAGGGCTCTGCGTGGCCACAAAGTTCAGGATTCTCACTAATTAATTTCATCCTTGTGCAAAATATCAAATGATGTGAAACAATGAGCTTTTCTGACTTCCTGTTGTTGGCTCAGACAGATTGGGGGCCACCCCCCTCAGCAGGATGCTCTGGGGTCTTTAGCATGCCCAAGGGCCTAGCCTCAGTTTCACAAATTACTGTAGCTGAGAGATACAACTTGCCAATATAACCCTGTCGGTGGTGAGAAGCTTTCAGAAAATGAGCAAGAAAGTGAGGGAGTTAATTTTGTGATTTGGGGAGTTCATTCCAGTACAGTGGATCTTGACCTTTCTGAGAATCCACTGCAAGCTGAAACCCTTCCCACTAGAACAGTTCACACATATAAGTAAAGGGGTTCAGTGATCATCCGAAACTCACCGAGACCTCTCAGTGTACAAACCCCAATTTTAGGGTTAGGGTAGACTATTAACTAAAGTGGACTCCTATAATCAGCCCTTCCAGGAGGTATTTCCATCTCTTCTTGATACTTTTATCTCTATATTCACTGCGACCCTTTGTTACTTCTCACGCCCTCTGGCCAGCCTGACTCTTATTCCTGTCCCTGCGGCTCCAGAGTGCAAGGGCTTCGGTCTTTGAGGCCTGGAGGGGCATGATGTTATCAGCTTCGTCTGCCTTCTCATTGATTCTGGAAGCAAACCAGGCCTACTCAGGACAACTGCTCCATGGTGATGCAGCCCCCAAGAGAGAGGCAGACAGGTGGGTCCTGACCCTCCTGTTATGAGGTAGCGTCTCTTGGAGCTTACAACTCTGCCCAGACACAGAAGTTTAATGATGGGCTTCAGGTGGGGGTTAAGCGAGAGATGGTATCACTAAGCGGAGGGCTCAGAGCTACAATTTCCAAATGCTTGGGGAGGTACTTTGAGAGCCAAGAACCATTTCAGAAACACAGTGGTTTTTAAATCCTATGCTCCTGGCCAGGATGTTTTGACTCAGGATGGTGAACTGAACACGCTTAAGGAGTCAGAAAACTGACTTGGGCTGTGGAAATGGTGCAGTATACACTGCTAGTTGTCTACTTGATACCTGCTGCCCTATTTGTCTTTCCTAACTGTCCCCCAATTTTGTTCAGATACAACGCAATATGGTAATTGCTAACACTTTTACTTGGCCAGTGATGTCAAAGCACCTGGCATTTATCATTGATTCATTCAAGCCTCATAACAACCTCATGAAGCAGGTATAATATTATCTCTATCATAGATATCAGGAAACTGAGGCAGAGAGAAATCAATAACTTGCCTGAATTCAAATAGCTACTAAGCAGTACAGGCATGACTTGAACCCCAGCATTCAGCAGGCTCTGAGTCCAAGCTGTTATTCAGCATGCTACACTGCCTTCGATCCATTCCCAGCCCTGGGGGTGGGTCTTAGTTAGTTTAAGCCAATCAGAACATGACATTTTCCTGTTAACTCTTATTGGTCCCAGCTGAACACACGATCTAAGCTGGACCAATCAGATGGAAGTAAGAACTGCAGCCTGCAACTGAGAACAGGAAGTATGGTGCTTCCTATTGTTATATCCTATAGGTAACCCATGGCAACATTGCTGATAGCAGAGCAGAAAAATGGGGAAAGAGTCCAAATCCTTGTTGACATCACTGACCACTGAATCAACCATTCCAGGAATCTGCTCTACCTCTGTTAATGTGCACAATATGTGCTATACAAAATAATGCATTTTCCTATTGCTGAAGCTAGTTTGTATCCACTACTTATTTCTAAAAGCATTCAACTTGACACACATGGGTCTGTCAGAGTAAGCACTGACTGAAGGCCAGGATGGACGCTTTGGAGAGTTACAGAATACCAGATTAGGTCGAAGATGTCCTGTTAGAGACTAACTCTCAAGTTTTTAAGGAGAGGTTATCTATGTGGCCGGTCCCCAAGACCCTAGTTGCACTTTTTGCTGCTTATTAGTGGCTGAGTATGTATGCATGTTTATGCGTGTGTGTGTTTAGATGTGTACACGTGCATGCACATGATGGTGCTCCGTAAAAGAAATGGGGCTCCTTAAAAGAAATGGGGCAAAGAAAAGATGGGAGTTGGGGAATCTATCTCTTGGATCCATTGGGCTTCTTTTAGCAGTTCTGGTCAAGGCTGAGTAGTTTATCCAGTGTCCTACAACTAGTAAATACCATAGCCAGTATAACAAATGCAGGTATGTGGCTTCGGAGACCAAAAATTAGCCATTACACTTCCTTTTAAGGTCAAGTTATTCAGAAGCAGAGCTTGAGACAGGGTTGAAGTGCATGATTTGTTGAAGGAGGAAGGGAATGAGGGAATAAGGGCAGGGAAAAGGTAAACAAAGAGGTGGCAAGATAACCCTGTGTCAATCAGTCAGCCAATGAGCTGCCGCCTGAGTGGGGAAGCAGGCAGGGACGATGGCATAACCCCCTGGCAAGGGAGCTACAGTTGGCTGAGAAGAGGATAGCTTTGAGCCCTTTGCAATTAGCGCAGCATCTGGAGGACAGATGCCATGGAAACCCCTTCCTCAACTCTTCCACCCACATGCAAAAGCAAATATATCTCCTCCACGATTTTTCATCTCCCATTGTTCCTCAAGGATATAGCCTGTATCTTATTTTTCTTAACATTGACATCTCAGAACTGTAGACACACCCCAGGTCTATTCCCTGGCCCGGCACCCAGCAGATGCCTGGCACAGAGTAGAGGCTTCAATAAATATCTCTGGGATGCATGAATGGAGAAATGAATGGATTTCATGAATCCGCATGCTGCTAATTTGGAATTTGTGATACGTTGGAGACAGGATATTTATTGAGTAAAAGTTTGGAAAAAAATACTCTAACTTGGGCTTTTACTGCTTATGTAGTTCATTACTAAGGAATGCAAGTCTCTAGTCCTTCCCCTCACCCCATTACTTTCCAAGTATTATAATATGTAGAATAATTACAACTCAAGAAACTGCTGTTCTTTTAAAGAAACAGCGAGCCTTGCTATAATTAGACCTCTTGGTTAATTTGGAAGAATTTTCTTCACCTTTGGAACTCCTTCCTATCCCCAACTCCCTATCAAAAAAAAAAAAAAAGTTTTACAAGACTTGGTTAATGAGGACTTCACTTTTAGTGTAACTTAAGTATAATATTTGAGGATGAATTAAGGACACAGATGATTCTAAAGTCACTTGGTTCTCTTAGCAAAATGCAAAAGAAAAATGGTGATAAAACTTGGCTACTGATTTAACTTATCATCCATTTGAGGATATGTCTTCCATTTGATATCCAGAATTTAGAAAAAGAATAGGTTGTGCAGTGGTGAGGTTTTTTGCCTGTTTTCTTGTGGAAAAGGTGCTAGGGACTTGGCCAAACAGGAAGTATACTTAGGGTAGTGTTTCTCAAAGTGGTCCCTGGAAAGCAGTGTCAGCATCATCTGCTAACTTATTGGAAACGCACATTCACAGGCCCCACCCCAGACCTTCTGAATCAGGAATTCTGGAATGGGGTCCAGTAACCTGTGTTTTAACAAGTCTTCCAGGTTATTCTGATGCCGCTGAAGTTTGAGAACCACTGGCCTGATTGTTAAGAGTCAGGCACATCTTTAGATCCTCACCTGCCACTTTCGGTCTGTGAAGAATCCCCCTAATACCACTCTCCCTATTTGTAAAATGTGGATAAAATGGAGCTGTGTGAATTAATGAGTCTATATCTATATGCCAAACTCTTATCACAGTGCTGGGCACGGATTGCTTTCTCTGTGATTCCTATATTATGTGTGGAAGGAAGAGAAACATGGAGAATAGGGTAAGTCCTTACGTTTTTCCTGTGAGTGGCATGGAGGCCCGAGTGGGGAGTAAAGAGGAGGCCTTTGGATAATAAGGAAAGGTAGAGTCTGGGAGAGAAGTAAGAGGACAAGATTCCTGGGCAACCCGAGGACTCACTCATCCAACAAGTGTATAAAAGGCTTATTCTGGGTCCTTCACAGGGTGAGAGGCTAGATGAGATGGGCATAGGTCCCCAGCCCTTGGAGGGACTTCTAGTTTAGCAGATGGGGTAGGAATTGTGTTTGCTGAAGCCAACATCCCACAGAGGCCAGGGGGCGGGGGTGGAGGGAGGGGAAGCCATTTCTTTTCAGGGAGTTAATCTATAGGTTCTGATGAACAAGCATGCAAGCCAAAAGACTTCTGTGGGAGGTGGGAGGGGATGTGGGGAGTGTGAAGGCACCCATCACCTTTGCTTGCTGGGGTCTTCAGGGTGACTTATTAGGTAAATGCTCCTTCTCTCTTCCTAGTGGCACTATGTGCTCCTCTCCCTTAGTCCCCAGTTCTTCATTCTAGCCTTTTCCCACAAGCCCTTGACTCAGAGAGTTCGCTCCAAAATATCACAGATATGTTGAAACTCAGGACAGCACAGGAGAAGGAACTTTGAGAATCATAGCAATGCTAACGAGTGCCACTTTCTACATGCGAGATGTGGGCTGTGCCTTCATATGCTGCATATTATTTCATCCTCATCACAACGTCCAGAAATAAACAGCATTGTGTTCTTTTCCATCTTACAGACCAGAAAACAGAGGCTTCGAGAGATTAAACAACTTGCCCATGGTACAGAGCTGGTGAGGGACCCTCCACGCAAGCCCAAGCTTACACCTGGGGAAACTGAGTCCAGGAAACCCAAGGCAAGGGACTTTTCTCAAAAATTCACAGCTGCCAAAGACCCTAACATGTACTTTCATTTACGGCAAACCACAATGCAATAACAGTTTTGTGGCAGATGGTTAAAACCCCTGCAAAAAAAAAAAAAAAAAAAAAAGAAAAAAAGAAAAAAGAAAGAGAAAGAAAGAGAGTATCAGAGTATTAAAGCTACTGGTAACATCAGCTGAAAAGTCCTGGAATTTCAAATTTGTCTTAGCCGATTTGCACAATCACCGCAGCCGCGTTTGTATAGAAAACGTATGGCATAGGCTTTGATTGCTGAGTAATAAATCTACAGAGCCCTCCCTCTTCCCTGCAACAAAAATCCTTTTCTTCCCTGGCTATTTAATATGCAAGGCAGATTGGAACATTAGCAGTGCAAAAGGGTAAATAATCTGGTAATTGATCTGAGATTTGTGGATTTTTACCTCAAATTTCTGTTTATGGTTGAAGGTCGTAAGCTATACAAACCTCTATTGATCAGAGTCCTTTGTTTAAACAGAACCTACTGTATTTATTTGTGCTGCTCCCCAAAGTCAAACAAAAGGGCAGCGATCTAGCTAAACCTCGGCATGGCACTGTGGACATGTGGCTCGTTCACTAGGCGTACAGCTGTTTTCAATCTGCACAGTTTGTCTTTCATATCCATATGAGATGAAGCAGCCTTCACTTAGCCCGGGAGACAGGCCAGCAAGAGAAGATACGTGCTTAACCCTTCCCAGACAACTTTCCTGTTCCCTTTTGACACTGAGAAGTGATTCTTGGGAAAAGGGATGTTTCCCTAGAGTTGTAACCTGGGCACTCGGTGTCACCTGTCTGTAATCCCTGGGTGAACCTAAAAAGCAAGGACCCCTTCCCCTCCTCTCCCATCTTCACTCCCTAGCCTCGACGACCTCACCCGTGACAGCTCCTCAAAGATGTTTGCCCCTTGAGAGAGATTTGGGAAGGAGACTGGTTTTCTCTCCTGTCCCTGGGTATTTTGAAATACCCTGCCCGGAGGATGGCATGGGACATACTGAGTCAAGCTGACCGGAGTCTGGGTCCCTAGAAGCAGGCGGGTTGCTATTAACACGGTTCCCTTTCCTATCGGGCTTAACTCTCTCCCGTTTCTGTTTTCCTAACACCAGACTTATCACGAGTTTTCTCCATCTGGGTGTCGTTGACATTTGGAGCTGAAAAATTCTTTCCTGGGGCAGGGGTCTGTCCTATGCATTTGGGGATGTTTAGCAACACCCCTAGCCTCTACTAGCCCCATGCCAGCGTGACAACCAAAAACGTCTCCAGGCATTCCTTAATGTTCCTGGGGAGGTGTACAGTCTCCCCCAGCTGAGAAGCCCTGTCTTGGAGAGATAGTGTGCCAGATGGGCAATGGCAGGAGCTTTAGAGCTAGTGTGAGCTCTTAACTCCTCTGTCCTGAGAGCTTTGACCTTGGCCAAATGTCCTCCCCTCTCTAGTCCCAGTTTCTCATTAGTGAGGTGCCCATGAAAGGTTCCAATGCAATGGACCCAGTGCAATGCGGCGTGGTCAGCACCTCGCCCTGGGCCTGGACTAAGGGGTGTTTGGTGCAGGCCCTTACCACTGTCACCCCAGGACAGCTCAGAGAACTTGGAAGCAAAGGCAGCTGATGCGAGATCTACTCCAATCAAGCACTGTCGGGGTTTTAACGCCCTTTGCCAACCGTAACAACTCTTGATTTTTGGAGGGAGCCCTGTGGTTTGGCAGGCAGAATCAGAATGGATTTGTTTTTTTAGTTCCGTCCCGGGCTTTGTTGAAATACAGACATTTGCAAAGCTACGGCCAAAGGCAGGCAGCTCACAAATGCTTAACAATTAATTGCTCTGAGTAGGTGAATGTATTAAATAAATTAAAGACCTTTGTAAAATAGGGTTATTCTCAGCTTGGCTATTACATTCTCCTGGCTGTTAAATCTTTGAAAAATAATATATCAAGACCTGGATAAACTATGGGTGTCTTCATGGCCAGAATGATGGAGGTTCAAATCCCAGCTCAGCTACTTCCTAATTATCGAGTGTTCTTGGACAAGCAGCTCTACCATGCAGTGCTCCCCCCGGCCCTGTGGATGAGGGTACTGACCTCAAAATATCGCTCTGAAAATAAATAGGGCACCATACATGAGTCGATCAGTGTGTGTGTCACACATTTTTGACCTTATCAAACAATAGCTGTCATCATCATCATCGTTAAAGTGCCCTTTACTGGGTGTCTAATTCATATATAAATTCAAATAACATTAAGCCCGTAATCTAAACAGAAATGTGTTAAGATGTTCAATAACGGATCTTAGTGATATCCAAATAATTTTCTTTTCACTTTTTGTTAGGGTACTTGTGTCATAGATTGTTATGATGCTTAGGATGGGAGGGTCTGACTTCTACCTTTTTCAAACTCTAACTTCCCAAACTGTGTGAAATGCAAAGCAGAGTGAGCAAGCTGAGGCTTTTGCAGGCAGAGCGAGCAAGCTGCAATCCTAGGTCTCATCCTCGAAGACCTTTATATAGATAGGCATGGCATTTTGCAGCTTATGTTGTGATCTCATAGACATTTCATTCGCATGTCACCACTATTGGGAAGCACGAAGACCTCTAGCAGGTCACACTCCTAGAGCAGAAATAATCCCAGGGGTTTTGACTTTGAGTTTGGTTCCTTGTCCAGCCTGTGTATTCACCAGCATGAAAGTCACTGAGCCTTAATGGGGAGGGTGGGGTCCTGTTTTCTCCCTTGTCCGGGGGTCCATAAAGGTGTGGGAAGAGGAGATAGCCAGCAATCGAAAGTATCTCATATAGAGAGGATAGAGAAAACCAATAGCCACAGACATTTATTTTCATGGCTTTCTGCTTTCAGTCTTTTTCTCCACTTTCCTCTTCTTCCCAAGTTCCCCCTGGGTCCCCCATCTTCCCCCAAACACCTCGTTCTTTGTATTTTTCTTGAAATTCATGTTTGTCTACTTTCAGTAAATGAAACAGTTTGCCTTCGGGCCATTTGTGATAAGAAGCCTCTCTTGAAACATACATTTTCGAGACATACAAAATTATATATGCAATCTATATGTAAGTCATGAAACTGAATATAAAATGCCTGTAAAACAATGTCTTATGAACCATAAATCAATACTGCTGAATCTTCCTTCCCAGGCCCTTCTCTTTTCTTTATCAAGTAACTGCTATCCTGAATTTTATGATTATCATTAAAAACATTTATATTTTTTCTTTAAAACTCTTCTCCTTACGTAAGTGTGCTTCAACTATATATATAGTGTGTGTGTGTAGCTCGTTTCTCAGCTTTGTAGAGATGTCATTATGCTCTGTATTATCTTACTTTACTTCTTTATTCTTCTCATTATGTTTCTAAGATTCAGCCATGCTGGTGCCTATACCTATAAGCACTTCAGTTATTTTCCCTACTATATAGTGTTCTATTCCATTTGTTTATTCATCTGTTGACGGATAATATCATTCTCAGTTACCTTTTTTTGTGTGTTGTTATTTTGTTTTTAGAAATATGACTATATGATATTCTTGTACAGTTTTTTGAGGAATGTGAATACCAGATTTTCCAGTGTACATCGCAGGTTGGATTGTGGAAGGGTTGGGGGTTTGTAGATTTACTCCCATCCTGAACTTTCTGATTAGTGGAAGGTTCTCGTTTGTCTGCTCCACAGTTTGTTTATTTCTACAGAATTTATTTTCTGAAAGTAAATCTCTACTTCCTGACTTTCTGAAAAATGGCTGCTTAGCCAAGTTTCCTCTCTCTCTCACTCTTGCACAGAGGGATGGATTTAGAAGACGAAATCCCTTGGTTTGAACCTTGGCTCTTCCATTTCCTAATAATAGAAAAGCCTAAGTGCCTCCCATGCTCCCTGTCGCCTGCTTCCCAACCACACTGGTGTCTTTCCTTCCCGTGGGACCTTGTGCGATGCATCTCCTCCTGTCTCTAGGACCTGAGTATAATAAACTTTGTTTTCCTGAGCCCCTCTGTGTTCTCTTTGTAGTTACGCCTGACTGACCATCATACAAAAGAATACAAAACTGTTGTGATTTTGAATTGATCATGACTCCTGCCCTCGTGTTATCAATGAGCAAACTGAAGTTGGTGTGTGATGACATAGCATCTTGAATCTTGAACCCCCTTTGCTTTTATAATGGAATGGACTGTTCACATCTAACTGTTTTTAAATGCCAAGGAAAGTGACCACTTTTCTCCCTCCAGGAAGAATTATAAGCCCCTCCTAAAGGCAAGGGGAGATAGAGTTGGATAACTCAAGGCAGTTCTTTGCTTTATGACATGGTAAGCTTTCCTGTGAGGCTCCAGGGCAATTGAGGTGGGTCCTGCTCCTCACTTTTGGGTGAGGTGGGGGTGGGGGGCTTGGCTAGTTTATGTCTTGGGTTTCCAAATTTAGGATCTCTCTCTGACCAAAAGCCTCAGCACCTTTACCTATCAAAGGGACACTATAGCAGGTAACTATTAAAAACATAACAATTATTACAACTAATTACAGTGTTTACACCTGCTTTGGAGATCCAAGATGAAAGACACTTCATAAAGGCAGATATTGGAATAGTTGAGCAATGGGATTAATTAAACAATCTTATGCATAATCACGCACACGGACTGTTCGCTTGCCACCAAGCTGGGTCATGACAGCTCCCAGGCCCCTCCTAAAGGCTGAAGTTCAGGGGCATCTTTCATCTCTCTTCATTCAACTCCCAGAGCTCACTGTGAAATGAGGACAACCGCAGCACCCAGCTCAGAGGCCTTTTGTCCACACAAAAGCATCATGAATTAATTAGCAAGGCCGGTGAAAAATGTTTTAAAGGCCTTGCTTTAAATCTCAGCTCTTACTTATTAGCTCTTAGTTCTGAGCAAATTGCTTCATCTCTCCCAGTCTCATTTCCTCATCTATAAAATGGGATAATAATAGTACTAAGCCTTGGAGATGGCATTGTTGATTACATAAGACATTAGCACAATGCCTGGCACACAGTCAATTTCTACTACATGAAAGCTATTATCATTATATTGCAAGAAATGCACTTTCTTGGAAAGTGGTTATGTAACTTGCCCAGGGGTCGTCTAGTGCAGCCCTTTCCCTCAGCTGTAGACAGTTACAATAAGTATCCATGTACACAAAGAAACTGGGTGGAGAGATGTTCACCGAACTTGGAGGACATGTTGAGGTCTGGCTTAAAATAAAGGCTAAGTGGCATAAAGGAAGTCCATGGGGACTGTGCTTAAAAGAACAGGCAAGCATCGTCGGGAGCAGCTTGAACTGAGATAATAGTGTGTGATCCACGTAGCTCATTGATTAGGAAAGTAGCTCATGACGTGAAGACAAGAGAGAGGAAGAGAGAGGTGGGAGAGAGTGAAGCTAGATGTTTTCAGGGGCAGGAGATGGTAGAAGATGCTGTGTTTTACCGGGGCAACTCGGTATGGCAGGGGGAACAGCGACAGGACTTATTTCATAATAATTAATGATTATTCTTAGCAACTAGTTTAATATAAACCCACAGGGTGGATCTCTAAAGAGCCAGATTCCTCAATTTGGGTACTGGTTTACTTAGGCTAAAAACTCAGGGAGAACTGACTCTGGTAGAATTGACCCTGTGACAATCCCACCCCTCCCCATGGCAAGTGGAAGCAAGTCAGGACGTACGGAGAAACGTCAAAGGAGAATGAGGTCACTGAGCGATGTCCCCACTCTCAGGCAGAGAACACACACACAGGGTCACAGAGCACGGCGAATGCGCTGCAGCGTCCACGTGCAGGCACGCCCAGTGCCCTTTTGGCCTTCATAGTTACTTGATTCTTCCAGCAGCAACGTAAGGCAGGCTAAGGCAGGCAATGTTGACTTAGTCTCTCCACTTGACAAACACGGAAACTGAGGCTTGAGGTGGCTGAGGGCCTTTCCTGAGGTTATCTGAGGTGGCCTGACCTATGCCTAGTGGTTTTTCAGAGGATGTGTCATTTCAAGAGTTGGGCAGATGGACCCGATGGCAATGCTGACACTGGGACAGTACAGGGATCTGGAAATGGGGGGTCTGGTGGGAATGAGTGAGTCAGGGAGGGAGTGGGGACTGAAGTCATCTGTTCTTTGGCAAGAGGGACAGGTGGGCGAAATGACCTTTGGCCTTCCTTGATCTCACAAGCAGCCACAGTGCTCAGATCGCAGTCGTTCTGCCTTTTTTCGTGGTCACCTACCATGCTACCTGGCAGCTGAGAATGCTCTGCACTTGAGCTTGGGGTGGCTTTGGGGTGGGTTTCCAAGGCCTGGCCCCAGAGCCTGTGCCCCCGTGTGCACCTTGCTGTCCTCCAGAGATCAGGGGATCAGCAAAGCAGGGAGACCTCGGATCTTAGATCGTCTCTGCTACGAGGGGTGGGGTGACCCGGAACAGGAGGCAGGCCACAAGATCAAAGAGAGCAGGCCCTTTCCCCTGTGTGCATATCAGCTCTGAGGGGCTCTGCTGCTCAACAGTTTGTACTTGAATGTGAATTTTGCTTTCTTCCGCAGCTGTCAAATCAAATTGATTTTCAGTCATTTTAACCTGGGCAGGTTCAGCAAACCAGGTCCCCCTGGTGAAAAGCTAGTTTATCAAAGAAGTCATATATCCAATTCCTCTGTGATGGGAACAGAATTTTTTGAGTGGCTTTTGGTAAATAAATCACCAGTCCCAAAAGGTGCTGGTAACAGTGATTATAATTACTTTTTATGAAGCATCTACTACATTTCTTTGCTTCAGATCTTTTTTATACTTCTCCAACAATCCTTTGAGGTAGATAATAGCTCAATTGATGAGTACTTACTTCTATTGCATTCTCTCATTAAATCCTAACTCTCCTATTCAGTGTGTATTATTATCCCAATTATTTAGCAAATGAAACTGGGGCTCAAACAATTGCAGTTAACTTGGCCAAAGTCACACAGGCAATGACAGAGCTCCAGTTCTGACTCAGTGCTGAGTGTTGCCAACACAAACTCTTTCCTCCTGTTCCCCTTGGACCAGTCCTTCCTCCCTTATCACCTACCACATTTGCCTTCAGATTTTGACTCACCTGGGGTAGGTAGCAGGTGCAAATGGGTGTTCTGTTTTGAAACAGGGACATTGTAAAGGAATTGAGAGAGAGAGAGAGAGAAAGAGAAAAAAAAGAACAGAATTATAAGCCCCTCCTAAAGGCGAGGCAGTTCTTTGCTTTACGACTTATTAAGCTGTCCCGTGAGGCTCCAGGGCATTCCAGGGAATGGTGAAGTCTGCCATCTCTTGAGTCCAGTTCTGCCACTTGTGAGCTGGGAGTGGTAAGGGGCTTAGCTGGACCCCAGGCAGGCTCAGCCTCTGCTTCTGTGCAGATCTTCACAGATAGAAAAAGAAATCCTGCTCTTCAGATCATCACAAACATTAAATAAAACAATGCGTGTAAACAGTTAGCATGGACTCTGGGAGGTACTTGGACTTCAATAGGTGCCTGCACTCACGTCAAGTTAACCAAAGACTGATTTTCTCTGTTTGTCCCCTTCCTGCCTAGGATAAAATCACCCTGCCATTGGGCAGAATGGTCTGACCTCAGCCCTCCCAAGCTGACGACTTTCCTGGGAAAGGTATGATTGGGGAATGAGTACGGAATATCGGTTCTCGTCCCCTTTCTGCCACTGAAATCAGGTCTGAGTTGCCTGTCTAAGGTGGCCAGATTCGGCCAAGAAAAATACAGAAAGCCCAGTTAAATTTGAATTTCAGATAAGCAATGCGTACTTTCTAGTTTGAGTGTGTCCCATTGCCTATCTTCTCTGTGTCCTGGACCTGAGTCCCTGTGGTTAGCTGCTCTCGGCAGAGGGGAAGTCCATCAAGACTCCAACCCTGGACATATCTGGCACTATCCACTCTGGGTACTTGGACCTGACCAAGAAACAGAAGCGGCCCCAGGTGGATGTAGCCTGGGTCGCCTCCTCTTAGTAGGGACATATGGGGGAAATGGAGACTGCAAATGTTGGCGCAGATGACGGCACACGGATATTTCCTGGGGAAAGGCTTAACGTGATGGGGAATGCAGCCATACTGGGCCTTTCTGGAAGAAGCTGTTCCCAAGCGAGTCTTTTGTACAATCTGCCCTTTGGGGCTCAATCAGATAGGAGTCTCCAGCTTGAAAAGGCCATGGCACTGGCTCCTGAGGCCACATTTGCATGTTCTCTCTCCTCTCCCCTCCTCTCGCTCTTCCTTCTTCTCTTGGCTTCTTTCTCTTTTCTCCTCAATGTCTTTTTTCTTCTCTCCCCTCCTTTCTGCTTGGGAATACCAGACAGTGAGTGGTTCTCAATCGGGCCGGGTTTGTCTTCAGGAGACATTTGGCAATGTCTGGAGACAATCCTGGTTGTCACGACTAGAAAAGGAAGTGTTCTGGTGTCTAGTGGGCCAAGGCCAGGGATGCCGCTCAACACCCTACAGTGCACAGGACGGCCCCACCGCAAAGCATGGTCCAGCCCCAGATACCAACGGTGCCAAAGCTGAGAAGCCCTGTGATC
>NW_011888810.1:3278278-3291938 GCF_000151845.1 Pteropus vampyrus | reverse complement strand
TGATAAATGGAATGAGGCTGAGAAAGCTTAGCCACCAAAGACCATAGGCTGTTCTTTACCAGGAGCTTATCCTTCCTCTTCCACAGGTCCAAACTCTCAGGCCGGCCGTGGGCATGGGTCCAGAGGACGTGGGAGCAGGTGGCCCAAGCAGGGCTGAACGATGACATAGTGCCTTCACCTCCCAGCGGGCCAAGAGCCCTGCCCTGTATAGTGTCTTACAGAGTCCAGGTTCATTCCTCAGTGAGGCTCACAGGGCTAAATTCAATTGCAAACTACCATACAAAAACACTCCCCAGCATTTTACTATTCTGTTCTGGAGCATTGTGGCTTAGAAATAAGTGCATTGGCACGTGTGGAAGCAGAGCCCAGTAGCTCCATGTTTGCATTGTGTGATGCAGCACGAGGCTTGCTGTTGGCTCTGAGGCAGGTGCAGGCCGGCCACAATCCCAGAATCTGGAAGCCTTCTTCTGTGCTCCGGGAGGGGCCACGGCAGAGCCAGAGCTAGATTATGCCTTGCAGGGTGTTTGCTTCTTCAGAACCCGCTGGTCCATAATTACTGATGAGCTCGCAGAAAAGAAGCCATAAATCGGCTGTGGAGGGGTGGTGGTCCCTTGTGCAGAGCAGCTGCCAGGAGAGGATGGAGGGAAGACCTTTCTGCTGCTGCCCAGGTCCCCTCCCCTCTGCTCCACCCTCCCCTGGATGAACCCAGCTCCCCTTCTCCTGGCGGCTTGACAGGTGTCTGCCATTCACACGGTTAAGCTGCCTCAGACCTGCCCGTGTAGGCCCCACCTTGCCACTCCCACCTGTCTGCTCTCAGGACAGAAATTGTGCAAGAAGCCCCATATGTGAGCTGCCATCAGGGAGACAGTCAAAGAGGCTCCCTTGCCTGGGAGGTTGGGGTGGGGAAGCTAACAGGCAGCTCTGCCACTGGAGCAGGGTGACATGGGACTGAAGCTTGAGTGCTGGATTGATCAGATGACAGAAAACACCAGGTGAAAAGAGGCTTCCATAGGAAGCGATGCTGCCTACCAGCAGTACCTGCCGTGGTAAAGGCCTCTGGGTGTCGAGAAGAGATGCTTTATATATGTAACCTGCGCATAACTTCAATGTCTTTTAGTCTCACCCCTCTCCACGTGCCAAAAGAGAACAGTAACCCGGGTACTAGGGACATGGAAGATGCAGATTTTACTGAAACTTTCCTGGAGAAATGGAGGGCATTACATCAAGCCCCAGAGGATTTTCTGAAATCCTCTTATAGAGTCACCGCTCCACCTTTCCAGTAGGAGCTGCCCCTCCCTTTGGTAGGCTCCAAGACACTCCCCCAGAAGTCTCTCCTGTCATCTGTCTTTTTGTCCCTCCCAACTGCCCCTCAGAAACCCTTCAGTTTTCATATCTTGCTCTGCAAAATGGAACGGGGGCCCCTTCGCAACACAGAAGTCCAGTTAGCAAAGTGTAGATCACGAGGCAATCCTGGAAGCCTGACTTCCTCTAATAATACAACCATAATTTTTTTTTTACTTTATAAATTAAAAACTGATTTTATATTTTACTGAAACGGAAAATGACAGACACCCATGTACGTGTACTCAACTACTCTGAGTAATTTTAATGTTTCCCCGTATCTTTCCTTCTGATCTCCCTTTCTCAATATCTCCTCTCTCTGTCTCTGTCTCTGTCTCTGTCTGTCTCTGTGTCTCTCTGTCTCTTTGTCACACACACACACACACACACACACACACACACACACTATACAGAAGGTAAAGACCTACGGCCCATTTCTAATTTCTCCCTCTCTGGAAACCTTCCGATGCATGTCTGGTGAGTGTCGTTTGGCCTGACTCCAGGATCGCACCGTGGTTATGAATGCAGACCTGGAAGCCAGACAGCCTGGCTATGAGCTCCAGCTCTGCACCAAGTGCTGGGTAACCTGGGGCAAGTTGCTTAACTTTTCTATGCTTCAGTCAAATCAGGAAGATAATAAATCAATCCTGGGTGAAGTAGTCAAATGTTAGTACATTTAAAGACCCTGGAACAGAGCCTGGAATCAATAAATGCTTAATAATATTAGCTATTATTATGAGCCATAAACAATACAGTATTTTTGTGTGTTTTTATAATTTGCCTAAGTTGTGTCATAGCATCACACACACACGCACACACACACACACACGCACACACACACTTTTTGCAACTTACTTTTTTCACACACTCTCATTATGTTCATATAACACATTCATTTTCATTGCTATAGAGTTGGCATATCATTGTTGTTTAAATTTACATTTCCCTGATTACTTATCTTAAAATTTATTTGGAAAAGAGCCAAAGCAACTTTAAAGATGAGGAAGGATGAAAGACTTGCCCTATTGTAATGAAACTAAGACTTATGAGTTTTAGCAGCACTGTCCTGTAGAACTTCCTGTAATCATGGAAATAGTCCATACCTGTGCTGTTCAGTACATGAGCCACTAGGCACATATGGCTACTGAGCACTTGAAATGTGGCTAGTGTGAACAAGGGGTCGAATTTTTACTTTAATTTAAATTTAAGTAGCCATATGTGATAGTGAATGCCCTGTTGGACAGCACAGATTTTGAACATCAGAACATTGTGATAAAGTGGTAGAGACAACTCTTTGGTAGACCAGTAGACCAAAGAAAGAGACGAGTGAGTCTAGAGACAAATGCTAATGTTTGGCCTGGGCCACAGCAGGAAAGGTATTCCCAGCCTCGGTCATAGGCAGAGGGTGAGTACATGGTGGGCCTACCACTTCAGAATTTCTTCCTTATAATGCCAGGTTATAGGGCACAAGAAGTCAGCCTCATTAATTTATAGTCACATCTCACTTCAGACCTCAACTGGGATTACCAAACTTAATCAACCACCTTGGTTTCCAGATTGGCCAAAGGTCCTTGAATCATTTCTAAACAAGAATCCTCTCCAGGTGACAGTGATGCATGCTTTGGTCTGAGGATTCCAGCAGACGTCTGACCTACTCCGTGGGGACCACTGTTCTCCACTTCAGGCTCCCATCGACAGCCCTCAGCCGGGTCATGGCTAGGACACATGGCTCCGACCCTGGCTCTACCACTTTCACGGTAAAGGCCAAAGCATAGAACTTTGCTGCACCAGGCTACAATCTGCTCATCTGTACAACGGGCCTAAGTACAGATGACATGATATAATGAATGTATTGTGCTCAGCGCAACACAGTAACGAGTTCTTGTAATGAGCTGGTGCTCCATAAACAGGTGCTAAGTCAACAAAGAATATCCCCTGCACAGCAGAGAGTTTCCAGTTATGGGACAGCAGTAGATTGCATTAATGATCAATAAATATTCTTTCTCTCCCTGACCCACCATCCCACTAGTCATGTGTCTTATTTGGCCAATAGAACATCATCGGATGTGATCAGATGCCATTCAAACTGAGGCTGTAAGAGGCTCTGTGTGTTTCTGCTCACCTTTCTTGAGCTCCTGCCCTCCTAGATAAGAAGAACATTCCCCAGGTGTTGCCTCTGCAGCCTGGGTTCTAAAATGAGAGGCACGTAGAGCCTCTGGCCAAGGCCTGGATAAGCCACAGCCAATATGTAAACCTGGCAGCAAGAAAAAAAATGCCTGTGGTTGTAAGCCACTCAGATTTGGGGGCTGTTTGTGACATTGTTGCAGCAAAACTTAAGGCAGGGACCCACACTTAAAACCCTCAGTCTCACACAAGTGTACTCTGAAGGGTGCAATGCTTATTTAGATGGGCAGGTTGTGCTGTATATTTGCAAATTCATCAGTAATATGGCTTAATACGTTATCTCATGTGGTCGTAGTACACTTTTTCCTTTGGCAACAGCTGCAGATAAATCCTGTCACCTCTCTGGAAATCCAGTGTTTTATCATCTAAGGGGGAAGAGCAGATGTTGAGCTCAAACAAGTGAGTATCTTGATATTATTTTAGAGAAAAATATGAGGAACTTACCTCAGAATATGAGGCTTTCTCACATCAGAATGAAACGTTCAAAATGAGTTAAAAGTTCTACCCTCTAAAGGGCAATTACAAAAAGAAAAAAAAAAAAAAGGAAGTCCAAAGAAACCCTTTTAATGCCTGTAATTTTCCTAGTACTTACATGTCCCATTAAAAAGAAAAATGACATTAAAATAATTTTAAAGGTTTTGGCTTAAGCCCATTGAAATAAGGAAATCCCCCTCTTAGAATCAAGTTCTCATTATCTTGGCCCAGCCTGCATTAAGGGTGGACTCCTGCGGAGATGTGGTCGGGTGACTGGGTTCCAGCTGGGAACAGCCATGCCGAAATTAATACGGCGCCAACCTACCTATAATGGGGTCCTTCGTGGCGGCTCCTTGCCTTGTGTGTCTCTTAAGAGCCATTCAGATGGAAATCTGCCAAATTTCTTCCTGCAGCCATTCTATTTAGGGTTTGTCCCTGTGTTATTTCTGATGCCAGGTCTGGCCTTTCAAGATTTTTTTGGTCTTTTTTCATATAAACCTGTGGATGTTCTAGCTCAGCTATAAGCAGCTGGTCGATGTGAGGTTTTATAATAACTTTTTAATCCTTCATTTCTCATTGTATCCCATTTTTCCCCTGTTTTAATCAGATTTCGCCATGTCAAGAGGTAGGTATTGGAGTGCAAACAGTCTAAGTGTCCATGGATGGAAGAACAGATAAAGAAAATGTGGTACATACATATAGTGGAGTATTATTCAGCCGTAAAAATGAATGAAATCTTGCCATTTGCAATGACATGGATGGACGTTGAGGACATTATGCTAAGTGAAATAAGTCAGACAGAGAAATACAGATACTGTAAGATCTCACATATATGAGGAAGCTAAAAAGCACAAACAAACCAAAAAAGTGATAAGATACAGAGAACAGATTGGTGGTTGCCAGAGGAGGGAGTGGAGTGGGGGGAAATGGATGAAAGGGGTCAAAAGGTACAAACTTCCAGTTATAAACTAAATAAGCCATGAGGATATAATATACAGCATGGTGACTATAGTTAATGGAATTGTATTGCATATTGGAAAGATGCTAAGAGAGCAGATCTTAAAAGTTCTCATCATAAGAACAAACTTTAGTAACTATGTACAGTGATGGATGTTAACTAGATTTACTGGGTGATCATTTTGCAATATATACAAATATTGGATCATTATGTTGTATATCTCAACATATATAACATAATGTTATATGTTATATACCTCGATTATATCTCAATTTAAAAATATAAATCAGGTACAAGTAAATAACTAATGTGTGCATACCAAGACAACAAAAGAAAAAAGGAGGTAGGCATAGTAACCGTTTGGTGGGCCATTATCTACTGAATTGATAAAAGTGTTTAACCTGTTAAGTAACAAGCTGTTGAGAAAGAAAACAGATAATTCAGCTCCTGTGTTTTCATTTGATCCATGGTGTCCCTTCCGTCATTCCTCGAAGAAGTTGTAGGAATAGGGTACAAACATGTTACTGGCCATCCATCAGGCTCCTGTCAAGTGGCAATGATTTTCAATCACTGCCAATCAGGCGCTAGATTTGAACCAGTGACCTAGGAAGAAAGTCTCCATAGCCCACGAACAAATTCTTCCCTGAGCCCTTCACTTCTCTGACTAACACTATTTCCAATGAAACACCACTTTTGTCACTGAATCTGTCAACATGCCTACAAATCCCTGAAGGGTGAAATTAATTTGAACTACAGAGTTGGACAAACGAGATCAAAAGTGCCTTCTTCAGAAATAAAAGCCACTATTTCAGACACTGATCCATTTGAGGAAAAAAAAAAAATGGCCTCAATTCGCCTCTTGGAACTTGGACGGGAGACATATGTGGTTAGACATGGCAAATCTTAACTATTCCAACTTCTAAATTTTATGGCTTCAAGTAGGTGAACCCTGTCTTGTGTACTTGTGGTGACTCAAACTCTTAGAGATTGAAAACAGAATACCTCTGGAAAATCCCTCTTTCTCTGACCAGGTTACCTAAGAGTTTCATTTGATTGCATTCAGAAAACAAAATTTCATAGCATTTTAAACCTATCTATCTATCTATCTGTCTAGCTATCTAGCTATCTATCTATTTGTTTGTTTGTTTATTCATCTATCTATTTATTTATTTTTTATTTTTTTACTTTGCTTTCTGTCAACCATAAACCCACTGTGAGTAGCAGAAGCTTCCTGTGGTAGGAAATAGATTATCTCGCACTTTCTATCTCACTAACATCTGCACAGTTCAAACCTTGCTGGAAGCCCAACATATTTTCTCAAACTTTGATAATATGTGTTGTGAACCAAGCCCAGAAAATAACCAGATATCGCATGAAGCTAAGTCGAGCACGTTCTCTTAACTCGGAGGCAGGAAGGTGTGGTAGAGAGCGAGGGAAACCGTTTGTTCCTGTCATGTGTCAGTGACAGAGTGTCTGAGACCCTTTGACCTGCCCCAGGTTCCCAGTGTCAATTTTCTACGGTTTTATACATACACTGGAGGTACAAACATGTTTATGTAGGACTAAACAGTATCCAAATTTTGTTACAGAACATACCCCAGCCTTGCAGGGAGGTGAGAGGGGCAGGTGAGTTGTGGGTTTCAGAAAATATTCAAGACAGAGACAAGTCAACAAAAATACCACCTTCAAGTGTCAAAAGTTAAAAGAACTCTTTATGTGTAATCAGTTCTTCCATTAAACAAATCTACATTTCCTACCTGCTCTGTGGAGGGGGATAAGTTCTAGAGTCAAAGACGAGGCTCGGATTTTGGCTTTCCTTTGCCAACTGTGTGGCCTTAGGCCAGTAAGAGAAGCTCTCAGCCTCCCTTTCCTCATGGTGTGAAATATGAATCATAACGCCTCAGACGTGGAATTGTTGTGTGGGTTAAATGAGGTAATGGCTCTACTACGGCAACCACCACATGATAGGCACTCTCAATGGATGGCTATCGCTGCATTACCAGTGCATTATCATTAATATCACATACAAATGGACCTACGACACAGTCTAATGGATTGTGAAACTTCTGTAGGTGATCAATCAAGCCGATGTCTTTTAGCTGTAAGTATTCCTGATTCCCTGCCTGAGGACCTTCTTAGGACACTTCAGAGCAGGTCAGAAGTACCAGGGTCTTAACACCCTGGGAATAGCCATGACAGATCAAAGTTGGAGGATACATACTCCCGACTTCCTTGCCCCTGGGTGGGGTAACTGAAGTGTGTTCTGCAGTGTCTTACCAAGAAGAGTCTTCTGCAGTTAGACTGAGCCCCAATTGCCCACATCAGTAACTTATACACTCATGAACCCTACTTTGGCCTTCTGGCCTCCCTGTCAAACATGTCCATTTTCCTACCAGTGAATCTGAGACCACTTCCAAAATAAGCTGCTTGCACTCAAATCCTTGCATCCAGGTCTACTCTTGGGGGAACCTAACCTGTAACACTTTTGTTAAGTTCCGATCTCATTCTCACGCTCTTGACCTTGAGTTAGCATATGAGAACTCAACCAGACCCCAGATCAGCACCAACAGTTCAGAGCATCCAACCTTGTGAATTCAGGTTTGGGCGCAGATTTGAAAGCACTTTGTTTTCTCTGCTCATTGAATCTAATACATATGGCTTGTCTTTCCAGTGTTCTTCTTATTAGGCTACTCTGGAGGATGTGTAACTATCTTTAGGAGCATCATTAATCTTTGACATCCAAAGGTCCATTTAATATACACAGCACACCTATATTTAAGTCAGACTATTCCAGACATACCCTCCAAACTCAGTGAAAGCTATTCAGCCATTTCATATAGTAGAATAGCAGACACTTAACTTTATTAATAGAAATATAAACTATCCAATTGTAAATTGATTTTCCTTTATTTATAGAGCATGTAGGGAATACAAATGATTTTCTAGATATTTTTTTCTTGGATAAAAACTAAGCAGAAGAAACAAAATAATGACCCAGAAATAAGCAAATGAATGAAGTTAATCAGGTTTATAATTTAAGGTAAGTGAACTTAATGGTGCACGTGTTAGAAATATTTGCCACACCAAGACTGACACTTTCTCTAAAGTCATTGCTAAAGGAATGTATTTCAATGACCTCATAGTTTTTGTTTTAAAGTAATTATTGCTCTTTGCATGTGTAATTGTAATCTGGGCAATTAGAACATTAACAGTTTCTTCCTTGGTTCCTCTCTCTAGTCTCGGTAGCGTAACCAAGGCAGCAGCCTTAGTGAAGTGATGCCCAGAAACAGCATATTGACGTAGCACCTTAATTTTAGTTCAGTTCTGGATGTGTGGTCCAGACCCTAATTTATGCACCAACTCTGAACCTGGACAAGCCATGTAACCTTGACTACCTGAGCTCAGGTCTCCATCAACAGAGAGGAAGACTGACTTCATAGGGCAGTCCTGAGTTTCAGTGAGATAAAGTGGACATAATCACTTTGTAAACTGTGCAGACAGTCAGTTAATGTTTTTATTATCTCAGGTGATCTCTAATACTAGAGGATGCATGTGAGTGTGTCCTTTTCATAGGGGAGAAACTGGGAATTATAAGGTTAACTCACTTTGGTTAGTGAATGCTTCTTCAGTTCTGAGATGAATCCCTTTTCTCTCCACGGTGATTCTGGAGCTTTTCTCAACACCAGAATCAAACTGGGGGAGCTTGTTAAAAATGCAGATTCCTGTTCTTTCCTCTTTACCCTCCTCCCATCCCAAAGATGCTGACTTAATGGGTCTGATATTGGTTTTAGGAATCTTCCTTTTTAATTACCCTTTTAGATCATTCTAATGCAGGAGGTCATGGGCCACATTTTCAGAACACTCAGCTGTTACCACACATTGTCTATGATCATTAAATTCAATAAGGACAGTCCTTTGGAATTAAAGAAAGTTCTTCTTTGCTGGTGTAAGGAAATTTGGGTAATTATTATTAAAGATAATAATAATGGTTACTATTAATTGAGTCCTTAATAGGTACCAACCACTGTGCTAAATATTTTATGTACATTATCTAAGTGGATCCTTAGAACTGCCTGGTGCCCCTGGATTGTGCAACTCTACAAAGGAAGTACTATTATCCTCCTTTTTATAGTGAAACAGCTGATCTCAGAGAGATTAAATACATTTCCAACAGTTCCCTACATAATAAACAGCAATGAAATGACTTGAACTCAAATGTGTTTAACTTCAAACCCATGCAATTAGCCATTCTATTCTATAGGGAACAAATAAATGAGAAAGGGGAAAAAATTCTGTACAAATTGAGTCTCTAGTTCTGGCAAAGTCACACACGGTGGTTGAACAAATTCCAAGAGAGCTATGGCTGATTTTAGGTACATTCTGTAATCTGGTTTATTCTAATAATAAACCATTCATTGTTAGGGGTCTAGCTCTCTGGTATCAGATCTCAAGAGTGGGATGGTGTACCACTTATCTATTGGTAAGTATCCCAAACAACAGTTTAAAGCAACAAACGTGTATTATCTCATACAATTTCTGAGAAAAAAGAACTCAGGAGAAGCTTAGCTGGGCAGCTCTGGCTCAGAATCTCTCAGGAGATGGCAGCCAAGCTGTGGGCTGGGGCTGCAGTATTCTGAAGGCTGCATGAGGGCTGGAGAATGTGCTTCTGAGTCGGTTCACTCGTGTGACTGTTGGCAGGACATCCCAGTTCCCCACCATGAGGGCCTCTTCAAGGGCTGCTTGCGTGTCCTCATGACATGGCAGCTGGCTTCGTCCAGGGCTAGTTATCCAAGAGTAGAGTCAAGACAGAAGCCACAGTGCTCTTTTATGGCCCAGTCTCAGGAGATCCCCACCATCACTTCCAGTTGGTTCTATTAACTAATTCCAGTCCACATGCAAGGGAGAACTAGGCTCTGCTGCTTAAAAGGAGGAGTCATAAAGAATTTGTGAACCAATCTGGGCTGGTTCCCTCAAAAACCAGCCCCCATCCTTAGGTGACCTAGGGACATTCTAAAAGTCACCTAATTAACATAACAAGATACCTTTATCTCTCTCACCACTTAGGAAATTCCAAGGGTTTTAGAAGGTCTGTGCTAGAAATGAAGACAGAGACCAAACATGCATTTCTTATAAATCACAATATCATAATTATCTATTCCTGAACTGGATAAAATTTATTATTTTGCACTTGATTAGTTCTCATTTCAAAACTGATTATTAGCTGTTTTGTTATTATAGAAAGGCAATGCGATGCCATAGAAAAGACACGGGTCTTGAATTCCAATTTTGCCACATATTCATCCATCTGTTCATTGAAAAAAAGTCTTACTCAGCCTGACTAGGTGATAGGTGCTAGGGAAACATTTATTTATCTTTAGGCCAGACAATTGTTAGGTTCTGGCAATGTGACCTACATGAGTAAATGAATATTAGAGTTTAGGGGGTCACTGGTATGTATCAAATAATTACCCAAGGAAATTTATAATTATAGACAAAGGCACTGAAGGAATGGAACCAGGTACCATGAGTATATGCAAGTAGGAGGTTAACTACATTTGTGTGGAAAGCTCAGCATCCCATGCAGAGAGAAAGGCATGTGCAAAGACCCAGAGCATGAGGAGATAGAAAGTCTGAGGAGATAGAAAGTCTGTGGAACTCAAGGCCAGTCCAGCTGGGGCACGGAGAAATGGAGAAAGGGCATCAAACCCTGGTAGAGACATGGCTGGGCTGACACCTGTGGAATATCTTAGGTCAAATCTGTGAAGTTGGTCTTCCTTCTAAAAGGTGTTTGGAGATTGTCGAGTACTGGACTTATAGGGTAGTGCAGAAGACAGAAGCGTAAACTATTAATGAACATAAAGGATGCTGTCATAGAAGAATCGCCCAGTGCTATGAGAAGACACTGCAGGGGACTTTGCTAGTCTATGTGATATCTTCGTGCAACGCCATCAACCTCTTGCACTTTCACGAAGGTCTTGAAATGACTGTTATCTCATTTTAGCATCTTGGTCTGCTACCTTTTTCACAACCAATTGAAAGAAAATGTTCATGTTTTCAAGAATGATTTTGTCCTAACCTCGAGCTTCCAACTTTGTTAGGTCTAACTCTCATCTCTAGGCTCAACTATACCTCTAAGGTTCTGATCATGCACCTTCTAGATTTGTTAAAATAATAAAAGACCCAGGGCTGAAGCATCTGACTTTCAGAGGGTGCAGACACTCCAAGTAGATGACTATTCATTTAGAAGTTCTTCGTTTTGAGCGGCATCTCAGCCAGAAACCCTATTAACCTCTGGAAATCTGAGCAAAAATCTACTTATTTGTACATAGGCTGATTCTTTTTCTTTCTTTTTCTTTTTCTTTTTTCTTTTTTTTTTTTTTTTGGTATGTGACTATATGTGTCTGCATTGTGCTGTGCTGCAACTCTGAGCAGAGGCTGCACATCAGTAAGATTTGGTGCTTATAAAGTTGAATTCTTTAAGAAGTAAAATAATAAAAGCAATAATAATAAGGAACTGGCTCCCCCTCCCCCCACAGCAGGGTTGTCTGCACGATTACGAGTGGTTCCATTTTGATTTTCCAAACTTGCTGCAAATGGGCCTGAATTGGACTCGATTTCCCATCGTAATTGCTTTCTGCGTGAAGAGGTCTTTTCCAGAACTGGCGGCTGCTGTTTTAATGGGAAGCCTGTCTATTTGTATGTTAATAGTTTCCTCTGGGTTATTGGGCTTGTCGATGGAAAAGCCCAAATCAGATGCTTCTTCACTATTTTCAAGGTTTACTATTAATCTCTGATTTTTTGTGCCAACGCAAAGCCATTTCAGCCTCCTCTGCTCTAAATCCTCTTAATGAAAGCATGATGAATGAGGACATGCTTTCTTTCATGATGCACAGTTGTGCCAACAGGCCCAGAGCTTACTGGCTCAGTGGAACCCCTGCACCCAGGTAGTTCCACAGGTGAGTTTGCTCAAGAGAGTACAGTCTCAGGTAACCCATTCGCTCAGCTCTCGGGTGGCCCAGGTTCATGTCTGCTGGCTTTGTTGAGGAAGATCACCTGTACCAGGTAAGTGATGTTTGCAACAATGCCAAGGCGATGATCACTCCAGGAAGACAACCCAAAACTCAGTGCTAGAAATGGGACAGGCTGGCCTTTGAATCCGGACTCTGTACGAAATAGCCCTGTAATAGGCAGCCAGTCCCTACTTCTCTGACTTTCAGTTCCCTCACTGTTAAAAAAGAAAAAAGAAAAGAAAAGAAAGGAAAAAACGGAAGCCATCATTCTCTTGTATTATTTATCTCTTATCTATTGTGATGTCTAATAATATAGTGTCCCTGAAAATACTCGATGGCCAGCAAACAGCAGCCCTTGGATACACGATTGTTAAAACTCAGAAACTCAGATCTGGTTATCATAGTTCACTCATCCATTGCTTTGTCGATCAGGGCAAGGATATTTATCTCTTTTGTTTTCTGTCGCTTCTCCCCAGGGCCTAGAACAATGGCGTGCCCATAGTGGGTGCTTAATAAGTAGTTACAAACAAAATGACTAAATGGATTCAGTCGTTACATGTTTTTTAAGCATCCGTTATGTCCCAGTACCTAGGTCAAACACCAGGACCTTAGGAATGAAAATATGTTGTTCTCATTTCTGAAAGCCCTTGACCGTTGAGCCGTGGGTAGGTGGAGGTCAGCAGAGAATAGAGATGTAAATAAATAATTACGGTAACCAACAGTTTCTTAAAAGTAGGGCTCGAGAAACAACTGAATCAGAATCTCCTGAAGCATGTACTAAAAATACAGATCCTTCGTCCTCAGCCCTGGATTTATGGAACCCGAATGTCTGGGGCATGGGCCCTGGGCATCTCATTTTTACCGGAATCCCAGATAACTATAATTTGCCTTCCTGTTTGGAAACTCCAGCAGACGCATGTGTATTGGAATTATTGTAAAGTGCTGTGACAGCTACAATCAAGGGCGAGGGACTCAGGGAAGGCTTTGTATGGAGATGATGTTGGAATTATGGTTTGAAAGATGAGAAAGAGATTGCATGTGAAGAGAGGACTAAGGAAAGGCACAGACACCAGACAATTCTGGTGAGCCAAGGAGACCCGAACGAGAAGGAGAGACAAGGAGTCAGTGTAAGAAATTGAGACTTCAGAATGCATGTTTTGTCAGCAGATAACCCAAGCTGACTTTTAAAAATTGAGATATAATTGACCTTTAACATTATATTAGTTTCTGGTGTACAACATAACGATTCGATATTTGTATACATTTTGAAACGATCACAGTAAGTCATTAACATCTGTCGGCTCACACAGTTATAAAATTCTTTTCCTTGCGATGAGAACTTTTAAGATCTACCCTCTTAGCAACTTTCAAATGAGTAATGCAGGGTTATTCAAATTGGCTTTTTATAAAGAACGATCATGTGGATTAATTCAAATACAGTTAAAATATTGAACTGACAGAACTGCAAATGAATGTAGGGTTGAGTGTGGTTTGGCGAATGCATCCAAGGAGCGAGCCTAGAAGGATCCCTTACCAGAACCTGGAGCCTGAGAACGACTGAGAAATAAATGAATGTTTAAAGTAAAGATGATCACTAAATCAACGTGAGAAGTAAACTGAGGCAGAAACAAAGAGAAAGGACCATGAGCTCAGAAACAATTTTTTAAAAGTACTATGTGCACTTTTAGATTTT
>NW_011888810.1:3273778-3277683 GCF_000151845.1 Pteropus vampyrus | reverse complement strand
AAACTGGGCGGTCCACCCCCCACCCCCAAAAGCTATGTGCAGAGTGTACAGCTCGCTTTGCTCAGGATTCATTTGAAACGGCAAAGGCTCATCACTCTAGTGACTCAGCTCATAGCATCGTCACAGAGTGACCAGAGGGAAACAGGTGCAGTGTGCAGCCTCCCTCCCAGAACCTGGGCTGGCTATCCTGGCTGCTGCCTCTCAGCCCCGGGGGAGGTGTCCCTCTCCTACCGGGAAGATGGCAGGAGGGGCTGGGCCTGGCCCTGGAAGGCTCTTCCCTGCGTGGCAGCCCTGAGCAAGTCATCCCACCTGACTCACGGCACTGGGTGGGGCACATCACTGGTGCATGGGCGGTCCAGGGGAAGATGAGCCTGTCGTGACAGAGCCCCCAGACTCAGTGTTGAGTCACCTTTTGTGTGTCCCCAGCCTCCTCCTCCACCCTTCCCTTCCCAGCCTCCCCCCTGGACCTAACCGTGCCTGTTTCTGGGAAGGCATTAAGCAATAGATTGCCTAGACCCACAGGTGCAGCCACAGCCTAGAAAGAGTTAAATAACTGGCCCCAGGACTCAGGCAATTTCTTGGCTCAGGGTACCAAGAATCTCAAGTGTTTGCTGTATATAGAGCTCGAATGGGGTTGAGATGGGGGAGGATGGCATATAGGGTGGCCAACTTGCTCCTGGGTGCCCAGGACTGTCCCAGTTTTAAACTGGAGAGTCCTATGTCTCAGGAAGCCCCATAGTCCTTGGCAAATAGGGGAGTCGATCCCTAAAGCGACAGGGTGCTAGGGAAGATGGGTGTCTACCCCTAGGCTGCTGACTGATGGGGACATGCTGATGCCTGATATGTATAAGGTTGAGTGCTCACTGTGTATCTGGCACTACCTATTCTCTTATTTAATCCTCATAGCAATCCCACGAGGCAGGTACTGTGATTATCCCCAATTTATCAATGACTAAACTGAGTCACAGAAAGAGTGAGCAACTCTGTGAACTCACAGGGGTGGGGAGTTCCAATGTTGGCATGCAAATCTCAGCAGTCTGCATCCTGACTGAGTCCAGTCTGAATTTACTGCCTAGATACACACACAAACACACACACACACACACACACACTCACACACATACACACACACACAGAGTCACATACATCCCACGTGGCACAATGTCACAGGGAACCTCATTTCAAAGAAGCCGAAACCAGCAGTCGAGAATAACTAAAATGAAAGAAACTGAGATCTTTTATTTTCTAAAGACCAAGAGAACCCAACTCAGAAAATATCCTTTCCCTCCATTTCTTGCACCCCGATCCACTGCTCCTCTGGAGCCTTTGCTTTCTAAACTTGCAAAACTCTTTTTCTCTCCTTCTCCTCTTTCTCTTTCTCCTTTTTGCTTCTGATGGCCTCGGCTCTTGTACAGATAAGAGCCTGGGTAGAGAGGGGCCCACATGAGCAAGAGTCAGAACAGAACATTAGTATTCAGTGTGGTGGCAGTCACCATGGATTGTGGATCACAGGAACATGGTAGAGGGGTGCTGGGAGAAGTTGGGGAACATTTGATGCAGAGGGCCAACAGGACAGGTCAGGAATGGTAGAGCCACAAGGAAGGGATGGTGCTAACGCTTTAACCAGCATTCTACTGTATATTTTCTGGGCCAGTGCTGTGATCGATGCATGTCTACAAGCAGAGTCTGAGACAGACAGGACCCCTGCCTGCTGCAGGCAACATGGAAGATGAAACTGCGTCTGTGATCATTATTATCACCAACAAGTCGGGGGATTATGGTCATAAAACAGGAGGGTTGACAGACATCAGGGGATTCTCAGCCTCCCTGAGGAACTGATATTTAGGCTGCAACCTAAAGGGTGAGCAGGAGTTATTCAGAGGAGAACAGACATGGCAGAATAGCTCCCATGTAGAGAGCCGAGTACAAAGGCACAGACATGAACAAGTATGTCGAACCAGGTAGAGGGCCCATGGCATGGGTATGTGAGGGAGGCGGGCAGATGGAGAGGTAGACTGAGGCCAGAATGCAAAGAGGCTGTGATGTATGTTCAGCAGTTTGACTGCATTTCCTGTAGACAACAGAGAAGTAAAGACAGTATGTGCTATGCTCACCCTTCTTGGGAAGTCCCCAGCCTCCCAAGGCCGAGTAAAACTTTAATTATCAGTGTTATAGGGTCGCTTTTTGAACATTTTCACAAAAGCATGAATTCTCTAGGTAGTAAAGATGATAATTTTTATTAAATCTTTATTAAATACCCATTACATGCCAAATACTAGGCCAAACCCAGGAGACAGGAAGGGTGAGCCGTGGAGCTGTGGTCCTGACGTAGGGGCCTACATCCTCACTGGGAGATCAACTTACATTTAATTATCTCATTTAAATGATGGTGGGTCTCCTGAAGTGGGCCTTGAATAAAAGGGACTACGAGGTTGTTCAAGAAGGACGGCCTGAAGGACCCAAGAGAATGGCTCTGAGGAAGCAACGGGTCAGCTCAAACCCGAAGGTTGAGAAGATGTGGGCCACGTGAAGAGGGGGAATGCGAGGGCTGTCAGCAAATGCCCCTGACCTCCAAGAGCAGAGCACGGAGGGTCCCGGATGTGCAGGCGTACTGAGAGAGCCCATTTCTTCCCCTGCCCCTCCTTTCCCCCTCTCCCTCCCCCTCCTCTTTCTTCCTCTCCCTTTTCCCCTGCCTCTTCCCCTCCCCTCTCTTTCTCTCTTTTTAAAATTTTGTATTTGGAGAAAACTGCAAGTCCGCATGCAGTTGTAAGAAATAATACAGAGATCCCATGTATGCTTCACCTACTTCCCATCCTAACAACTTGCGTAGCTCTAGTATAATGTCACAACCAGGAAACTGACATTAATACAATTCTCCTACTTTATGTACGAAAAATAAAACTACACACATAAATAATAAAACCACTGCTTCATTATCAAGTAGCCCCAGCATCAAGGGTAACTTGTCAACTTCCCTCTCTGGGCAAAAGTGTGTATGTGCACTCATACATATGTGTACATGTATGTACATAAGTGTATGGACACACACACACATATATATACTATTTGAAAAACATTAAATGATATAACAAATTTGGAATTGTTAAATTATCAATCGACAAAAGATGACCCCTTCTCTTTAAGGAAAAAGAAAAAAAACCCTAAGTCTAGCTTTCAATAAAATATTCGAAATAGGACATCAAGTGATAAGTATTTGAGATGAGGATCTTATAAGGATTATGATGAAAAACTTCCTTGGTTTCGAGAAAGAGTGGGTAGAAATATATATATATATCATTACATTCTAGTTTAGCCCTGGAACAGTCATCATTTTACAACATGCCATCCCTCTACCACCATTTTATTAGTCTCCCTTCCCTCAGGATTTTTAAAATAGATTTCAAAGAAGTGGAAGTCAAAGCAATACCTTCTCGTATGCACCAATATATTTGGCTTCTTGCTGCAGGTTCAGATTCCAAGTAAAAATTCTGTCCTGTGATACAATTAGTCCCATTTTCTGTCAGCAGAGAAGAATCGAAAAAGAGGAAGCAAAATGGAAGTGTGAACCAATACACAGGAAAGCTACAGAAATATTTATAAGGATCAAAGTAAGAGTGACTTTTAATAATGCACAAACCATGCACACATACTCTGACAATAGCCATGGCTATTTAGTACCTATGAGGTGGCAGTTGCCAGGCTGAGCCCTTTAAAAATAACTTGACACACATCTACAACAAAAATACAAGTTATGCACTATCATGCCCATTTTCCAGATGGGAAAAATTGAGTTTCAGAGGAATCCTGTAATTGGCCTAAACGTCACACAAAATAAGGAGGAACTAGGAAATCAAACTTAGGTCAGTACAACTCAAAACCGACGATCTTTCCACTACATCACAATA
>NW_011888810.1:3259869-3273728 GCF_000151845.1 Pteropus vampyrus | reverse complement strand
ATATATACTATTTGAAAAACATTAAATGATATAACAAATTTGGAATTGTTAAATTATCAATCGACAAAAGATGACCCCTTCTCTTTAAGGAAAAAGAAAAAAAACCCTAAGTCTAGCTTTCAATAAAATATTCGAAATAGGACATCAAGTGATAAGTATTTGAGATGAGGATCTTATAAGGATTATGATGAAAAACTTCCTTGGTTTCGAGAAAGAGTGGGTAGAAATATATATATATATCATTACATTCTAGTTTAGCCCTGGAACAGTCATCATTTTACAACATGCCATCCCTCTACCACCATTTTATTAGTCTCCCTTCCCTCAGGATTTTTAAAATAGATTTCAAAGAAGTGGAAGTCAAAGCAATACCTTCTCGTATGCACCAATATATTTGGCTTCTTGCTGCAGGTTCAGATTCCAAGTAAAAATTCTGTCCTGTGATACAATTAGTCCCATTTTCTGTCAGCAGAGAAGAATCGAAAAAGAGGAAGCAAAATGGAAGTGTGAACCAATACACAGGAAAGCTACAGAAATATTTATAAGGATCAAAGTAAGAGTGACTTTTAATAATGCACAAACCATGCACACATACTCTGACAATAGCCATGGCTATTTAGTACCTATGAGGTGGCAGTTGCCAGGCTGAGCCCTTTAAAAATAACTTGACACACATCTACAACAAAAATACAAGTTATGCACTATCATGCCCATTTTCCAGATGGGAAAAATTGAGTTTCAGAGGAATCCTGTAATTGGCCTAAACGTCACACAAAATAAGGAGGAACTAGGAAATCAAACTTAGGTCAGTACAACTCAAAACCGACGATCTTTCCACTACATCACAATACTGGTCTTCAGTTGATTTTTAGATAGCGCATTGCAGAGAACAAAGAGAATAAGTAACTTGGCGATTTGAGATAAAACCTAAGACTTCCAGGTTTACATGGAAGCCAACAGGTTAAGATCGACTGAACCAGAACGGGGACTTCATGGTGCCTTTTGATTCTTATATAATAACTGTGGATTCTTGTCCTTTCTCAGGTGGTCAAAGCCCCCACGGATTTTTAAATTAAATCATAATTATAGATCCCCTTGGCTGTCTTGAATGGTAAAATGCTGCCACTCTCCTAACTGGCATGCATCCAGCCTTCAGGAGAACTGCGCCATCCCAATTGCTCTGTTTTAGTCTGCAGGAAGTCCTTGAAGGTTCGCCCCTCCCTTGCTGTGGTTTACTAAAACTGACCAGAGCCCCAGCCAGGATCCTGACATATGCTTAGTCTACACTTACTCAGTCATACCTCACAACAAGCCTTGGAGGTAAGTTCTAAGATGAACCCATTTAGAGATGAAAACGATGAGGCTCAGAGTGGTGAGGAACTGACTCAGGGCCACTTGAATAAGTGGCACACGTGAAACTGGAATCCAGAGCAGACTGTGCTGAGAGGAGCCGGCTGATGAGGACGCTGAAGCTAATCCTGGCAGAAGTTCCCCTCGAACATCTACTTTTCTAGATAAAATGCCCCAGACCAGATCTTCACCTTTTTCCTGGTTCCATTGCCATCAAATATCTTCCTTTCCAGCCCTATCGAAGAACGTAAGCCTTAGACTTCATTTCCTGTTTATCCCAAGGATGTATGCAGTGATTTCCCCCAAGACATTTAGTTGGTCCTCATTATTCACAGATTCCATACGGATGGAATCTGTGAATAATGTGAATAATGAGGATTGACTAAAATTTGTTTGTAACTAAGATTAGTATTTGCCATGCTTTCGCGGTCATTCACAAAGTGAAGAGGGCTAAACATTTGAGTTGTCTGATAGACATGTTCCCTGCTGAAGCTGACCAACACTGTCTGCTTGTTTCAGCTCTCACACTGTCAATGGTGTCCTCTGCACAGTCTAGTTAGTGCCATGTTTTATATATTTTTGCCCCTTTGGGGCAACTTTGCTGTTTGAACTGGCCCCCAGGCACAGGGGTAAATTCTGTCTTGTGTTCCCCAGTACCCAGAGCAGTGTGTGCTGCCCAGGATGTGCTCAATGAACATGTGTTGAATAAACAAAGGATTAAATAAAACTAATTTTTGAGTATATCCTACATTGTGTTTGAATGATGGGTTCCATAGCTAAACTAACAAAACAAAACAAAAAGCCTGCGACTTAATGATCTAAGCTATTACAAGCCATGTATGAAATATTTAGAAAATGTGAAAGAAAATATTAATTAAAACGATGACATAAAAAGCCTTAAAATATGAAATAAAAAAATGTAAAAAGAAATAGGTGGAATTAATTTTAGCAATATATTTTACTTAGCCCAATATATCTAAATTATTATTTCATCATGTAATCAATATTAAAGAGTTATTTTTTTTTTACCTTCTTTCTTTTGGGCTCAATATTTAAAATCTGGTGTGTGTTTGACACTTAAGCAATCTCCATTCCAACTAGCAGCATTTCAAGGGCCCAAATGCTACCGCTAGCTGTGCCTCCCGTGTTGGATAGCAGAGATCTAGGCAAATCTTTCCATTTTAGACATCAGGACCCTGAGCCAGACAGGGTTAGAGACTGGCCCATGAGCACACTATAAGGAGTGGGTTCTAGGTAGACACCACAGCTCTGAGTTTCTGAGTTCTCATTCTTTGAGTTGGGTACTTGTCACATGTCTACGGGCCCTACTGAGTAGAGTGTACCAGCACAGGCTCTTTGACTCAGCTGCCTGGGTTCAAGTCTCACAAAGACATCTTTTTGTGAGGTAGCTGTGCAACCTTCGGAAGGTTATTTACTCTGTCTGGGACTCGTTTCTCATATGTTAAAGGGGGTTCTTCATAGTGAACCAGATCCCAGTTATTCTAAGAATTATAGTTAAATAAGATAAACCCATGTCATGGAATAAATTGTGTCCCCTGAGAAGATAGGTTGAAATCCTTACCCCCACTATCTCAGAATGTGACCTTATTTAAAAATAGGAGCATTGCGATATAATCATTTAAGGTGAGGTCATACTGGGGTAGGTTGTGCCCATCATCCAATACGACTGGTGTCCTTATAAGAAGCCAGAGACAGAGAGAAAGCCCTAAGACCACAGAAGAGAGACAGAGATTGGAGTGATGCACCTATAAGCTAAGAACTGCTGGCCACCACCAGAAGGTAGGAAGACACAGGAAGGATTCTACCCAGAGTCTCAGTGGGGGCAGGGCCCTGTCAACACCCTGATTTCAGATTTCTAGCCTCCAGAACTGTGAGAGAAGACATTTCCGTTGTTTTAAGCCACCAAGTTTGTGGTAATTTGTTATAGCAGCCTTAAGAAACTAATATGCCCCAAAATAGTTTTGCCAAGTAAAAATCAGGATGCCCATTTAAATTCTGACATCAGATTAAAAAAAAATGAACAATTATTTAGCATACGTATGTCCCATGCAGGATTTGAGATATACTTAGTTGTTGTCCTATATTTACATTTGCAACCCCACCCATTAACCACTTCTCACATAAAGAACCCTCTTTAACATAGGAGAAATTCAGTCCCAGACAGAGTCTGCCACAGCTTTCAAAAACTTTAGCTATTGTTTGGATATTACAATGGCTCAATTAGGGGAGGCAATATATAGATACTTGTATGTCATGTGTGAATAAACGTTTACATTCTACAAACATTCTAAGTGTTTAGGTATTAATGAATGGATGCACTAACATTCATTTAGCATGGACTGAAATCAGAACACTAGCACAGTCTGACAAGAAAGAATGAAATCAAATCACCACACAACGACAGGCCCATGGAGCAGCTCTCATTCCTCAGGGCGCTGCAAAGTCCAATTTCACCACAAGTGGGCTGCTCCACGTGCATGCCTGAATGTGGTGTGGGGAGCTGCGTGTCTGGGCAGGACTGGTTTCCCTGGAAATCCACTCTGTCCCAACAGCCTGTTCCCTCCGTAACTGCTTATGCGTGCTGTTCCCAAATGCTCCAATTTGCTCCTCCTGCTGGAGCCGTACGTTGACTGTGACAAACTCTGTCAATTTTATTAGCCCAGCAGATGTTATCGATATCTGGGAGATGCGCCCATCATTCTTTCAGTGGCATGAGCGGGGAACTGCTTCCTTTTCCACCCCCTCCTTCTCCATCCCTTCCCGCCCCCAGCTGTAGACTTCCTGCCATTCATCCAGGAGATAGCTGCTCTTCCCACAAGACTGTGTGGGGGGCCTTCAGGCTAACATGATCCTACCAGGCAGAGGTAAACTGGGCTGAATATTTATGATCTTGTCTTTTGGGAAGAGCAGTTTCTGAGTATGCTAAGTTCATGAAGTTGACGAAAAGTAGGAAAAAATCAAGAAACAGATGTTTCTGAGACTGTGTGTGTGTGTGTGTGTGTGTGTGTGTTATAAATTGACTTTGTATATTGAAGATTCTTACCAGGATTTGATAGATCTTAGTATTATTGATAATTCATCAACCCCACCAACATTTACTGAGAATGTACTATGTACCGTGATTTAAATGTTGGTGATCCAGGTCTGAACATGAAAGAGTAACCCTGCCCCTCGATATACCTCACCTACCAATGAGAGGAGACATATGATAAGCAAGGGAACCGGTAAACACTCTAAATGTCGTTTGTAATAATTGCTGGAAAGGAAATAACTAGGATGCAGAGACCGAAGGGAATATGGACACCTACTTTAGAGAAGGATCTCTGAAAATGCGGCATTAAGAGGACACCCAAAGAATGACAAGGAAATGGCCACAGTTCAGTGTTAAGTGTTAAATGGTCTGTGTTAAGCCACAGAAAATTCTTCAGAAGGAGGAGGGCTTGTATCAGGCAGTGTTTCAGGAACTTCGCTTTAGAAGCTTCTGGAAGAGTGGGGCTTTGCAGGAGAATATGCTTTAAATTGTCCATTGTGTGTGATGAATGGACTAATCATTTCTGCACCTAGAATGGTTCTAGCTAGTGAATGGACTTGTCTGCATCTAGAACGGTTTTAGTCATTTACCATTTTTGGAAGGGTTGGGAAAATAGTCACTCAAACCATGTTCTGTGTTCTGTGGTTCAGATGAGGCGCTCCAGCTGAGAAACGCTCTACACTTTAGAGATTCTGACCAGAAATCCAGGTACTGAGGACCTAAGACTATGATGAGGAGAGAAAGGAAGTCGAGATGTAGCAAGCATGAGTTATGCACCTTAGCCTCAGTTCCTTCCACTGTAAATGGGCATCCTAACGCCTCCTCAGGAAGGTTTTCAAGAGGTTGAAAAGAGACAACACACGTAAAGTTGTTCGGTTTAGTGCCTGAGAACAGGCAACATGAAGTAACATGTGAGTTTCTCGTCCCTTCTTTCCTCTTTTCTTCTTGCTACACATGACCGACTTAACACAAACAAGAACGATGCACACTGACCTCGCAGTGAAGGACTGTCAAAACCTCATATTGCCAAGTTTTTCAGAAGATTTAGAACTATCTGGAGACCCAAAAAGTCACTTAAGAACCAGACAAGGGAACACCCGCACATGTTAACACTCAATTTCTTTACAAACCGCAATCGTCCTCCAAGTAGCAAGCATGTCCTCTGTTCAGGACACAAAATCCACAGTCCACACTGACTTAGCTGTGGCACGTGATGGGGGTGAAGTTACTGGGGCCAGAAATGTGGTCCAGGGTTTTGTGCCAGCCTCCATCTCCCACCACCCGTGCACATCTCCAAGAATCCACTGACGGCCTTAAATTTCACCATAAAGGGTTCCAATGGCCAAAACTTTTCCTCAGCCATTTGGTAAACTTCTGTTATTTTTCAACCACACCAATACGCATCATTACACATTCTTACACGCACTCAGATAAACAGAGGCATCCATACTAGTAAACTCACTTGCAACTAATTGCTTTACACTTTTATCACATTGAATCATAATTGCCTGATTCCTTCTCTTTCCTATTACTTGACTGTAAGCTTCCAGAGGGCTGAGTCTTATTTATTTTGCTCTGCTTTGCATGGCTGTCTGGCAATAGCTATTTGTTAAATAGATAAATGAAACTCAAACGAACTCAAAACCACATATGTATAGCCAATATACGAACTCACAAATAAACTCCCAAGTCACGGGCATTCCTGACCGTACTCAAATGCACATTCACACACAAGCTGTGCATGTGCATTACACACATGCATAGCTCATGTTTACACTTTGTATCTCTCAAGTTGTTCCATTCATCCTTCAGCATACACACATCTGTCACTGTGTAGATAATTTTAGATAATCCCAGGCACCAGGCTGGCTTTATATAGTGGCTTCCCAGACCAGAGCGGATAGAAGAGACTGCACAAGGGGTTTAGAGCCTTCTGCTCTTTGAAGCTCACTGCTTGCACCCAAGACCAGCTGGTCAGCAGGGGAAAATGTGGTTCATGTGCCTGATTCCGAAGCTTTTTTTTAATGAGTCAGGACTCGACACCAGCCATCGAGGGAGACTTTACCTATTTAATATACTCTCTGCTCTGGGGTCTCAGACGCTGAAGAGACCGAAGCAAAGATGTCAAACCATGTGTGGTCTTTAAATGGCCCTTGATGTTTGTCACAAGATTGAGCCTGGGGCCTGGACCCATTCCAGTTGGTAATTGATAATTCCAACTGGTAATTATGAGCTCTGGGTAGTTTCGGTTGGCATTCCGCACATCCTGTCCTCAAATGGTGAGAGGTGTTCCCAGGTTTCATGCCAGAGGTGGCTCCATTTCAAGCCCCATAAAGTTTCTAAATACCTTTGGAATGCTGCAGGATGAAAGACACTATCCTCGTTAAACACATGGGCTTCTCAAAAGAAAACCCATTACTCTCTGATAATGACAATTTTCCCTGGTCCTTATGTTTCTTGTTAAAAGAAAATGTCAATTAATAAAGAATACACATATAACCCATCCCAGGAATTAACTAATTATGTCAACCAATGTCCTAGGGGGCTAAACAAGTAATCTGTTGGCGAATTATTATATTCTTCAGAATATACGGAGACGTTTTAGATTGTCTTGATACTGTTCTTCTTGTTTCTTTTTCACTTTTTGAGATATGAACACCCTGAATTGAGGTCAGCTCATTTGCCTCCGTTCAGAATATACCTCCGCTGAAGAAGACATAGTCCTTGTTAGAACGGATGCTGACCAGGGTTTTTTGATAGTAGCACCAGGAATTAAATTGGAGTCTTCCTTTTTCTATTCTCTCAAAGGAATTCCGAAACCAAATTAAGTTAAAAACCTTAAGATGTTGATCACGGAGGTGAGTGATTTCAAGACCCAGATGTGCATGAGCCTTTGATTGGAGTGGCCTTCGCCCCCTCCCCCCACCATTTCCTTACTAGGTCTGGAATGAACACGTACTCAAGCCATTACCTATGTGCTTAATCCTCTATTGCTGTGTAACAAACTACCCTAAAATGCAGTGCCTTAAAAGAACAGCAATTTACTATTTCTCATTTTATAGGTTAACTAACTGGTCGGTTCTGCTTGGTGGTACTTATACTGGTCTCACTCAGGCTCTCTCAAGCAGTTACATTCTGGCTGGGGCCAGACTCATCTGAAGATCCCCATCATCCCCTGAGATGGCTGCCTCCTTCTCTGTGCTCTTAGGGCTATTCCTTTCCATGCAGCCTCTCCAGAAGGTCTTTGTCCAAGTGAGCTCTCCAGATGAGTAGCTGGACTTCTTATGTGGTGGCTAAGGGCTCCCGAGAGTGAACGTTTTAAGAAGTAAGACATTGCCTGTCTCCTTAAAGGCTGGGCCTGGTACCAACATTGCATGACTTCCTCTGTATTCTATGGTTTAACATGAGTGTGGCAGCCCAGATTCAATGTGGGAGGGACTACACAAATGTGTGAGAGCCGGGAGGTGTGGTTCACTGGGGCCACTGTCGGAGAATAGCTTGTATGCATGCATGCATGCATGTATGTATGTATGAACGTACACTTGTATGCATGCATGCATGCATGCATGTATGTATGAACATACGTATATATTTCATCGGCCTCATGCTTGATCATGGATTCTTCGTCTCATGCTCACCCCACTCAGACCTGGGACTGCCTGTTCTCTGACCTGTCTCCTCTCTGTTTTGCTTTACAGTCTGGGTTTTGATTTCTTGCTTTGCCTTCACGGCATCTACATGGACCATTCCCCCATTTTCAAGTTCATCGAAAGCTCATAATGACTCCCTCTCTCTTCACTTGAAATCTGACAGGAATTCCATCCGACTTCAATTCAAGTATTGTTAAGTGAATAAAACAGACTGAGAAATGGTATACGTAATATGATTCTCTATAAATGCGTACATGAGCAATTGTATAAGCTTATGTAAGTTTGTGCATATACAGAAAGTATAGGGATAGATGGGCACGAAAGAGATTTCCAACAGAGAGTTTCTCTAAAGAATATTTGGGCACTGAGAGAGAGATAACAGCTAACTTTTTATATTTCTCTGGGTGTCAGAATATTGCAATTAATTTGCATTTCTTTTATAATACAAATTTAAAAGGCCAGCCCAATTTTAGAAAACATTTGCTGAACTTTTAACATGGGACTAGTGGTTTTAAAAGTGATAAGACACAGTCTTTTTTTTTTTTTCCCAAAGAAATCCTCAGCTAATTTGAATATATACAAACATACAAAGACACACACACATGCACGCACACACCTTGCACACACCACACACCCATCATTAAACATCATTAAGTAGCAGTGTTCAACACACATCAAACAATGGCCAAGGTCTACACAATGTTGACAAAATCCAAACCGGTGCTGAGAAGTTAATGAACTCTCAGTTTTAAAATCAAAAGAGCATAATCACGCTCTGCTTCACCCTTCCTTCCTTGCACTCAGTACTGAGAATCTTCCTCTGGCATTCTGATGCCAGAGTCTGGCTCACTTAGCCAGGCATGCACTGAGAACAGCTCAGGTAGGAACCACCCTTGGCACTCAGGTGTGTCTCCTGCTCATTGACTGCCAATCTCCCAGAATGCCTCGCTCCCCAAGTGGGCAGGATGCAGCCCAGGGGTCATTTCCAGATCACATATATCTGAGAACATGCTCTTTCTTGACGCGGTGATGCAATGCGGAGGAGAGTTGCAGGGCTGATCAATGGCAGCAAGAGCTCTGTCAGGATGTGCAGTAATTTGACTCAGCTCAATAAATTGAGCTCCTGGAGCAGGAAAAAGACCCCAGGTTCTAAAAATGCCTGTAAAAGAACCCTATGAGTTTCTACCTCCTCTGCTCCAGCCCACTCCCCTAAAGCGCCCCTATCTTGTTATTACTAAGACTGACACAAGAGGGAGAGATCTTGGTGGAATGTATTGGGCATATTGAGGAGCCCATCTGTTGATCAATAGCCTTTGCTGAGCCTAACATTCTGACTGACAGGAGCTCTGAGTACTTCTGATCTCATGCTTGTTGTCTGCTCGGGGCCCAATGGTAAATCACGCCCCTTGTGCTGGTCCAGGAAGATGTGGGTATTAGAGATCATCTACCCAGTGATTCTGAGTCAGCTCCAAGGACTCCTTTCCTGGGAGGAGAATCCAGGGCCACAGCAGTGGGTGAGAGCTAGGTGCCCCCAAACAGGAGAGATCAGTGGGAGGAGGCAGGACAAAATCAAGGCAGACATTCGCCCTTTGTATGAACTAAACATTTGACATGCACCGTTTCATTTCTTCATTGCCATGACCCCACAGGGTCAATTCTGTGAATAGTCCCATTTTTGAGAAGAGGAAACTAAAGCTCTGAGACAGTTGGAAACTTTACATAAAAACAGTAGCAGGCTTTACATAAAGTCTGAGAGTTTATGCCAAAACAGCCAGAAAAAACCCACTTTTATCCGTTCCCGCACAGAATCTTGTTTGAACACAAGGCTCTTCAGCCCAAATCAGAAATGTTTTGAAACCTGTGAACTAGTCTATCCTTCCACTCTTCCGTTTTACAGATGAAGGGCCTGAAACTTACAGAAACAGAGTGGACTGTTCAAGTCGACATGGCCACTAGGCGGTAGGGAGAGAAACGGGCGGCAGAATGCCTACAAGCAATAATCATATTATCAGCTCTTATTTATCGAAGGTATATTATATGTGAGCACCCTGCTTCTTGTGTACAATCTGATTTAATTCTCACAACACATAGGAGGTAATGTAGCACCTCTCTTATGGGATTATGGTGAATATTAAATAAGTCACCTCTTAATAACCTTCTAATATGTTTCTAAATGTGTATATCTCTTACTCTGAGATCATAGAACTTTCTATACACACGAACTCACACATGTCGAATCTTATTCTCATATGGTATTTAGGAATAAATCGTCATCTGGTATACACATTTAACTTTGCACTCAGTGTGTGTGTGTACAGGCATAATTAGTAAGCGCATAGAACAAAGTGGTAACTTTATTTTTCCTTCGGGAAACTCAAAAGTTTTGTGAAACCTTTAATAGAGATTACGTAGCTAATGGTCAGCTTTTACCATGTTATTGGCCCTTTCGACATTCTTCTTAGCCATTTCCTGCATCTGAAATGATGTGTACAGACTAGGATCCATTTCTTTGGCTGGTCATGGGAAAGATATACCTACGCTTCAGCCCTATCCAGGACAAAGTTGATGGGTCAGGGCAAGAGAACTGCAGCTGACTGCCTTACCCTCTCTGCATTGTCCCCTCAAGTCCCTCTAAAATGTTACTTATTAAATAGCAGCAAGACAGCCTGGTGTCTTCATAGATGGCCGCTCCACCCTTCCATAGCTCATGGCTAGCCTGAGAAACAAAGGTGGTTGGGAACTAACGTGGTCCAGTTCCAAAAGCATAGGTAATACCAGCTTTGACATCCGTTCTCTTTGAGATCTGGGGTAAACGATTCAGCCTCATGGATTCTTTCTTTTGCCTCTGTAAAACCGGAATAATAGTAGACCCTCTTCCCAGGGCTTTGTGTTAAATATTACGTGAGCCTTATATGAATTAGCAAATTCTCCTTTGCCTCAGATAAGTAAGTGGTTTTCAATGTGTGCTTCCCAGACCAGCGCATTAGCAGCACTTGTTAGAAATGCAACTTCTAAGTCTTACCCCAGATACACTAAGTCAGAAGCTCTGGAGATGGGCCCAGCAATCTGAGTTTTAACTCACCCTCCAGGGGATTCTGATCACGTTGACATTTGAGAATCACTTCTTCAGACTCACGCTATTTTACAGTTCACAAACCAAGTCCAGGATATAAGAAACTTCTTTCAGTGCCTCTGAGTTTTGCATCTGCTTTTCTCATGGGACTTTATTCCATGTCCCTTTATACTTCCTTCTCTTCCCTGGGGAATGCCTGCTCAGCTTTCAGATCTTTATTTCGAAGTCATTTCCTCCAGGAAGCATTGCTTGGACTGCCTTGCTGGACTCAATGCCCCTGAGTCCTTTGTATTTCTCTTTGTCATATACCAAATTGTTTAAGGTCGGTGGGCTCAAATTATCTGTTTCTCTAAGCAAACTGTAAGTTTCCTATCAACAGGGCTCATGTTGACATCCTAGTGATAAGTAGATGGACAATAAATGAAGCAATAGCTTCTAACACCCCACCTGAAGGGGCCATCCTTTTTCTTGCCCTCAAGACTGCCTGCCTCCATCCAGCCCCCTAGACATCTCAACACACACATGCCTGCCCTTCTCTGACTCCTGTAGGACTTCGGCTCTGACCCTGGGATGCTGTCTCGGTGGGTGAAACTGACAAACCACCTCTACCTGGGAAGAACTGTTTTTGGTCACTTGGAGCTGCGTCTCAGCCCAGGTTACAAACATCAGAAGAGCTGAAACGATTCTGGAAATTTGTTTTTATATTTTCTCCAGCATTTCTCAATTAGCACAGAGTAGACACTTGGTAAATAGATGCTGATCTGGGGAAAAATAATGATGAGGCAGACAACATGATGTCTAAAAGTCCAGTGAACCCAGTTATTAATCATTGACTTCCTCACATGGAAAAGGGAAATCAATTTTAAGGAGACACTTACGTTATGTGATTTTAAATTGGGGGCAAAAAAAAGAAAAAATTCAAATCCCCCTTGAAATATATCTATAGAGGAGAGAGGGAATAAATACAGAGTAAGAATAAGAAAACGTGACAGGGGGGAAGTTCTTCAAATTTATGTAAAAAATCTTACTGAATTCATATTAGGAGACTATCGTGGAAGACATACTATGTGCAAGGCCTTCTGTGCTAATATCTGAGGCCTGCCCTTGCAGATAGCATGTTTTAAAATAACATGGACATGTATCAGGCGATTTCAGTAAGAGCTCACAGGCTCTGTTGAGCTAGTAGAACAGAGAAAGCAGTCTGGGAAGGCTTTCTGGAAGAGGAAGAACATTCTGCGCAGAGCTGGTTAGCAGTGAGGACAGAGGTGGGAGGATTTGAAACACGCAGATGGGAAAGCCGTTGGCTACAGGAGGGTCCCCAAGAAGGCAGGAGCAGTTCTGTGAGATGGTGAGAGACTCAATGGGGACTGTGGAAGGAGACCTTTGCCCCAAAATGGCAGATCCATGAAGGCTCCTCCCCACTCCTGCTTTATGCTACAAAGAGGGCTCCAATCTTAGGGCTAGCCAGTACTTCTCAAACTTTCGTGTCTATCAAATCCTCTGGAGGGCTTAATAAAATGCAGACTTCTGGGCCCCACCCTCTAAGTTTCTGACTCAATGTATCTAGGGTGAGGACTGAGAGTTTCATTTCTAGCAAGTTCCCTAGTGATGGTGCTGTTGCTGGTCTGAGGCCCACACGTTCAGAATCACTGGCCTGGCTAGTCCCCAGATAGACATCAAGTCCCAGCTGAGAATGTTGGGATTATAATTGTGGCCCACAGGTCCCCACGCCCTTGGCACAGCCCTCAGGAACACTCTGAAAGCCAAACCGCTCCCCAGTCTAACTCTCGTCTGCCAAGGTCAGGTGTCTGATGGCAAGGCCAAGGGGGGCCTCCGTGCCCTGCACTTTGCAGAGTCTGCCAACTGCAAGAACTCACACCTGGCAGAAAAGATTGCAGGGCGCTGCAATGTATATCTAGATACCCGAGACTTGGCTCCCGTTGAAACAAATGTGCCTGTGTTAATTATTCAAACCAGTGAGGGACTCAGAGGAATGGGGATGGCTAATTACAAGCCTCCTGGCCCGCAACCAGATTCCAGATCGGGCAGCTCTGGGTTCTAATTGTGGCATTCATCCCCATTAGGCATGTGTGGGCCTTTATTATGGCAGCTGTTAACATCTTGATCTGAGTTTCTTCATCTTTGAAGTGGGGCCGAGGTCGCTTTATTGTTTCAGGTATGGGTGCCCTGTTGCTGCTTATTCAATGCTAATTAGTACATGATAAATGCAATTAGAGGGTCGCCTCCCGGCACCTAACCTGACCACTGGGAGCGGAACCAGTTCCGCAGCTCAAGGGAGAATAATTGGGAAGCACAACAAGTCTTGAAGAGCTTGTTTGTTACCAAGGCCAAGTTCCAGTTGTTTAGATTTTATACCTTCTTACATTTTACATTTATCTTATATCTTATCTCTTCCCCAAGGCAACAACAGAGGCACTTCTCAGGTACTTCCTGCACCTGCTGGAAGAAATGGGAGCTCTGATTAGTGAAGTGAATGGCTGCTGGTTCTGCTTTTGTTGGTTTTGTTGTTACTAATGAGAAGTCGGAGGAGGCTGGTTACAGGCGATGTCTCAGCCGATCAATGATCCCATTCTGAGGCTGTCTTTTCCTCAAGAACAAAGAAGGCTTCTGCCTTTACCTCTTTCAGTTTCAACATATAAGTCAGATGGTGCAGTATTTGTCTTTCTGTGCCTGGTTTATTTCACTTAGCACGATGTCCTCCGGGTTCATTCAT
>NW_011888810.1:3235610-3259004 GCF_000151845.1 Pteropus vampyrus | reverse complement strand
CGGCTTGGGCAATCTCAAACTTTCAAGCTTTGTTATTTGTAAAATTGTGGTAATAATCCCCCCACCCCCACCCAAAGGCATCTGTGAGGGTTAAGTGATGTCACATATGAAATCACCCAGCACAGTCTCCTAGTATGTGCTCCATGAAGAGTAACAATTATGATTCATAATGGGAATGAAAATATTCCTCCTTAATTCCACTGGCCCCAGCTCAGCCCCTAAACGTGGTGCTTTGCCATTCCCCAGAGCACCCCTGGAAAACCAGGAAGAGCACCTGAAGTTTGAGCACATGACTCCCTGGTTCCTTCCCGCAAGCTGGACTTCACTCATCCCTCTGGACAGCATATCTGGAAAGCGTCTGGACGTTGTAACCACAACTCGGTTTGACCTTTAAGCTCCAGAAGCATAAAACCTCCTAGCATCTTGTTTTTTCACGGTTAGAGTCCACATTGCCAGCTACCCCCTCACACGGGCTGGCTCAGGGCCAATCTGCTCTCCCAGAACTAGAAAAGGCAGAGACTAATGACCCCAAATTGATATGTAACTTGCCCTAATATTGACCCTGACCCTGTGGTTAGTGATTCCCATCACAGGGTAAATGATTGGACTGTTTTGGCTTTTACCCCATTTGACTTTTCCACCATCCCACCGCTGTTTTGAGGAACAACAACAACAAAAAAAGAATCTCGATTAACTGTATGATACAATTAAGAGTCCTGCTATTGCCCTTTGGTGGGTATGGCAGCGAACTTTGCAGCATTTCTTCTGAGTCAACCAGGAGATTGGGATCTTCCTTCGTTAAACATGGCAAAAGTATAAGTTCCCCTGTTGGAGATGTATCTATGTTAAACTATCCAAGTAAACAATAATGATGATGATCATCACGATGAGCATGATGAATATTAACTGAGTGCTCAAGAAGTGCCTGGCATGCTACATGCAATCGTTTATTCCTCAGTTACTAAATTCCTGATATCTGCTAAACTCTGTATTAGGCATGACCTTATGAGGCTGAAATGACACGGTTCCTGCCCTATGTGGGGATTCAGGTCACAAGTACGTCTGGTGTCATCAGGGATGTGAGGGAGGGCATACTCATTATTATCAGAAGGAATCCCTTTATTGTTGACAGGTCTCACTGAGTGCTTACTCCATGGTTGGTGTTTAGGACACATTATATTTTTAGCTATCACGACCATTATTATTTTTGAATGCAAGTTCTCTTTGGAATCTCATTTTTTTAGATGAGGCAACTGAAGTTCAGAGAAGGTTAGGTAACCCGTCCAAGGTCAGGTGAGAATCGGGGTGAGCTTGGAGTCCCATTCTGGGCGAGTACAGAGCCCATGCTCTTAACACCAGAGCTGGGCTGCTTAGGGTCGAATCCTGGCCCGGCCTCTTGCCAGCTTTGCAACTTTGGGCAAGTTACCTAATGTCTCGGGACTCAGTTGCCTAATCTGTAAAATGGGTTTATGGTAATACTTCATGAGGTGGTGGTAGAGAGTAAATGAGTAAGCATATGCAAAATCCTGGGGACAGTCAACATATGCAACTACCAGGACCCTCTGTGCCCTACCTAGCAATCAGTCAGGACAGAATTCTAATGGAGCTGGAGAAGTGACAGCTCTGTTGAGGTTTGAAGGGTGATTAAGAATTACCCAGGTGGGGAAAGGAAGGTAGTCTTGCAGGCAGAGAAGATGACTTTTACAAAGGCACCAAAGTCAAGAAGGCATGAAGAGTTGAGAGAGATTCACTAACCGTTCAGGATAACTGAAAGGCAATTAATTGTGTGTCAGGAGTTGGGTGGAGCAGAGCAGCGGGTAGACGTCGGATTCTGGAGAGCGCTGCAGAGGAATTTGAGCTTTTGCTAAAGGGAGTGGGGCAGTGCTAAAGAGTGTGAAGGAAGAAAATGACCGATTCTCCCCCAAAGAAGAAATGGTTCTAGAATGCAACTCTAGAACCTGTAGTCCTGCTATAGCGCATGGTGGAGACAAGAATTACATCTTACGGACCAAAGAAATGCCATTCTCTCCTAATTCTCCTCTGGCTGGTCTTAGCAGGCACGCTGGGTCCAACCTGGCTACCTTCCGACTCTCTCCCGGCTTGCCTTCGGAGGGGTTCCCGGCCTTATGCAGAGGCCAAGGAGCGGGGCTGCAGGGAGGGTAGTGGCTTGCTCACTACCTTGCAATCAATGGGTGAGGGCTCCCACCTTCATGAGTATAGTTCGCACTGTATTTTATGATGCTACAGATCATAAAATAACATCTGGTTTTTAAATACTCTGGGCTCTGAGGTCTGAGGGGGCTCAGGCTGAAATGGGGAGCTCCTCTTTATAAAATGAATCTCCCTGGGGTTACAGAAGACTGTACCCACCAGAACCCAGATCCTCAGAGCATGGGTTTGCGTTTGAAAGGCTGGGTCAGCTGCTTGGCCCACGGAGACCTCCCAGTTGGTTCTGTTCTCAGGAAAGTGCCTCAGAGGTGGAGAATGAAAAATAGAGCTCTTGGTGGGCCCTGGCCAGCCCAAGGGAAGGGGGCTGGCCTCCACATTTTCCCAGATCCAAGTGGGCAGCTACAAAGGAGCTTTTGAGGATAAACAAATACAGAATTGAGAAAATAAGGAAGGAGCTGGCATCTGAAGAATGTGAATATTTAGAAAATGCTGGGGAGTGAAGACAGAGCAGCCTGTTCTGTTATAGGTTAGATGTCTGATGGCCTGGGACAGGGGGACTACAAAAAAGAAAAAGAAGAAAGAGAAAAAAAATCTCGATGGAGACAAGGTTCCTCCAGGACGGATCGTTTCCCACAGGCCAAAATGAAGGATGTAAAAGCAAATGACTCTGAGGCCAATGACACGGAAGCCGGCTTTTCCATCACTTCAATAAAATGTTATGAAAGACTACCATCCACTGTGCTCGAAGTGCTATCGTTTAACTGCTTATTATTATTATTTTATTTCTTGGCATAGAGATTCAAGGGGGTTTGAATCCATCAGTTTCTGGAAAGAATCAGCATGGTAGCACAGAGAATGATGGCAAAACATGCCAGAAACTGGTTTCTAGGGAAACTCAGAGGTGAAATCAAGGAAGGGGCCTGGTTACCCTATTCTCTCAGCCACTGTAGAGAATGGCAAACGGCAGGGAACTAATTGTTTACACACTCAGCCTTAAGTTTGCAAATATCTCGATTCTTCATTGGACATGTCCTGGACCCCTTTTCTTGCTTCTTGCCTCAAACGCCTCTGTTCATTCATTTATTCATTCATTCAACAAACATTTTTGCACATCTAATAAGCACTAAAACTTCCATGAACTTTTCATGTTATTTCATTTATTCTTTGCAGCAATACTGTAAGGTATGTGCTGTTATTGCCCCATTTTAGATGGTGAAATCGAGGCTTAGATAGTGCATTAGTTTCCTAATGCCACTACAGTTAATTACCATAAACTCGATGGTTTAAAATAGCGCAAATATATTCTCTTATAGCTCTGGAGATCGGAAGTCCAACGTGCATCTTACTGGGCTAAAATCAAGGTGAAGGGAGGGCTGCACGCCCTTCCTTCTGGAGGATCCAGGGGAGAATCTGTTTTCTTGATTGTTCCAGTTTCTGGAGACTGCCCGCATTTCTTGTGGCTCCTTCCATCTTTAAAGCCTGCAACAGTGAGCTGGTCTTTTTCACGTGGTATCACTTTGACACTGACTCTTTTTCTATCTCTTGCTTCCAATTTTAAGACACTTTGTGATTACACTGGGCCCACCTGGATAATCCAAGATAAATACTCTATTTTAAGGTCAGCTGTTTAGCAACCTTAATTCAATCTGCAACCAGAATCCTCTCTTGCTAAGTAAGGTCACATGTTCACAGGTTCCAAAGATTAGGATGTAGCCCTCTTTGGGGATCGTTATTCTTTCTACCACAGACAATTTAAGTGGCTCATTCATGGTCACGTGGTCAGTGAGTGGTAGGCCTTCCATTCTAGCTTGGCGATCTGCCTCAGTCTCTGCTTTTTACTTCCTCTCACCTCTTATATGCCAAGGACTCAGCCTGGGGCTGGGGACATATCGGTATCAAATACTCTCAATCTCTGACCTCATGGCTCCTACATTCTATTGGTGTTCTTGGAGTAGAGTTTCATGTACTCTGGACATGAAGAGTGTGTAGTACTAAAGAATAGAGATAAGCTTTGAGCTGCAAACAGTACAGGAAAAAGTCATACTTAGAGGAACGAATCGAGTGAACATTTGGGGATGTATGAGGAGTGGGTGAGGAGGTAGGCACTGAAGGCAGATCGGGACAATAATTAAAGACAGACACAATTAGGCACTGGAGACTGCCTGGAGCCAGTCCCTTTGTGCCCACTTTGATTATGCATTAACCTGCGCAAAGTCTGAGAGCTGGAATTCTTGTTTTTATGCACTTTGTATATGCCTGCACACAAACACTTGTGTTTGCACTGCCTTGGGCCATGTGGCACTGCAGACAGACACATAAGTTCACATAGCCCCAGGTATATCCAAGCCTGAGTGACTGCCCAACCAAACACTTTACTGGAGGCCCCACTGCAAAGCTGGTCACAGGCTAATGGAGAAAGAGGTAGAGCCGGCCTCCAAAAGGGTCACTCCTTTCCCAACGCCTGCTCCTGACCAGGCACTCGTCATTTATCCACCCATTTGGAAGGAGAGGACTTGAATCGGAGCTTTATCTCTGCCTAGTGTCATCTGATGGACATCCCTCTCCCTAAGCCTCGGTTTCCACATATATGAAAATGGGGATAGTAATAATATGTACCTCTTAGGAGCTGTTGCAAAGATTAGTTAAGATGAACATGAATGCACTTTGTGACTGAGCAAGTCATATTATTAAAGTAATGTACGTTGATGGAATAATGGCTTTCTCAGCCACCTGTGATGGACTCAGCTCAACTACAGAGATGGGACTCTAGGAACCAGAGGAACTACTTTGTGACAAATCTCTCAGAGATCACAGATTTAAATGAAATGTCTCCTTGAGATATGGAACACGTATTTGAGCTTAATCAGAACATTCTCATTTAATTTTCCCTTTGAGCCTATGATATAGTCATTGGAATATCCTCAGTGAAGGCAAATCTCTATCTTTGAAAGCACACTTAATTTTATCTTTGAAAGTAGACTTACTTTTTTCAAAAGCCAAAAGACATCTACTGCCAAGTCTTGTTAGTAAGGAGGAGATAATGGTTTGGGGCCAAATGTCCGATTTTTCCTGACTGTCATGAACTAGCTGAGGGAGGTGCTCCCAGGGAACGGTTTTCAGATCATTTGTGCATAGGTGGTATCGTCGGAACCGCAGGGGAGCTCCTTGAGGAAAAACACCTGGAACTGTCAGACGTGGCCAGGTGTTTGGATGGCTTATTATGCTCATTCGTCACAGCAGTTTTTACTACAAACCCAAGAAAACAGAGCTCCTCTACCTCATGGACTGAGCCTGGGAGACAGTGCAGCTTTGATATCTAGGAGTGAGGTTCAAGAAATCCGCCACCTGATTTCTGACCCCGGCTCCAACACTTGCTTTCTGGATGTTCTTGGGAAGTCACCGAACTTCGCTACGTCATTTTTTTTTTTTCATTTACTCACCTCACAGTTCTCAACTGGGGACGATTTGGCCCGCCAAGGAGACAGGTGACAATGCCTGGGGACATGATTGGTGTCATGGGGGTGGGATAGGGGTGCTACTGGCTTCTAGTGGGTCAAGGTCAGGGATGCTACCAACATTCTACAGTGTACCAGACAGCTCCCACACGAAGAATGATCTGGCTCTAATGACCACAGTATCAAAGTTGAAAAACTTTGTACTAAATAGAAATAATAGTGGTACCAATGTCCCAAGGCTACCGTGAAGACTGAGTGAGGTAATGTATAAAAAGTGTTTACCAGCTTGCCCGGTGTGTATTGGAATACAATCCATGTTAATTCTATTAATAACTATAAGTGGTATATTGACTATAATGTTTAGTCTGTAGGTGTACCCACCGCTCTTCTCTGTTCTTTGCACCTTCACCCCTATTCTGAAAATCATTACTTTGATAGCCAGACCTGGTATGCATTTTCACAGAGGTCTTTGGAGATACAAAAGTAGTCATCCGCACAAGTAAGTGGACAATCTCTATGTCCTTGAAAACTCTCACGCCCTGTCCCACCACTCCCGAATTCTCCATCCTGGGATGAAGGCCAAACGCTATTATGAATATTGCTACCTCAACTAAAACAATTGTTACTATGTATCTGGCACTTTATATACATTATTTTAATTTAATATTTCCTATAACCCAGAAATGGCACCTTGCTGGCCGAGGCTCAGAAAATATTAAGTAACTTGGCCAAAATCAAATGGGTAGAAAGAGGCAATAGCCAGATTTAATCCCACATCCGAGACTCATGTTGTGCCTTCTATAATTCCCTGAAGTTGGGCAGAGACACAGTGAGGGAACTGCGGCTGTCTGGACATAGGACCAGCGGTCCAGCGGAATGCCCGTCCCTTCCGAGAAGAATTTCTGTGTGCTTCTCTCCAGCTCTCTAGCATTAAGGAGAGGTGCTAATCACCTAGTTAAACATATTTTATGTCAGGCATAAAAATGGTCCTAAAGAGTTAACACCTTTGAGTATTTGTGATCTGTCTTTCAATTGGTATTAAAAATTCATTTTCTAGAACACTGATAGATTTCCGTTTTCCCCCTCCCATGCAACAGAATCTATGTTTTCACAATCCATAATTCAAACCCAATCTTGGAAGAAATGTTAAAATGATAAACATGTTGCTTGTGATATGTGGCTGTTTAATGATGATGCTATTGAGCAAGGAAATTAGACCCATGTCAGATGTGGTTTTGAAGGAGCTACCTGCAGGAGAGAGAGGCTTTCAAAGAGATTTTTCTTCCTGGGAAGAGCATGTTACTTATGTACCTCTCTTCCTGAAGTTTCTTAAAAACACATTGGCCTTTTTGCTTCCCCTCTGACTCATGTTTCAAAAGTGTGCTGGATCTATTTGTTTTAAGATTTCTCTTGCTAAATGGAATCATAATTGATTATTCCTCGAATTTAAGCTTGTGTTATTGTTGTTGTTAACTTTTCATTGTGGTTGTAATGAAAGTATCGGCAGGGGAAAGGGGGTGGTTTCTTAGCATCTGATTTCTGAATGTACTCTCTGGTTTTCTCGTCTTCTAAAAGGCGATGTAAATGGGAAGTCTTCGTGTCAAAAAAGAAATAGATGATAAGTGGCTTAAATTCATCTTTGTGTTCAGAAAAATGAATTCATGGACCTATGCCTAAGAAAAATTTCCATACCAACAGCCAGGCTTTCTAGATTTGTTCTTTAGTATTATTATTATTATTATTATTATTATTATTATTATTATTATTATTTTGCTTTTTCTCTTGATCATATAGCCTTAGTACTTTTAAGTGTGGTTGAAGGACCAACATCATCATCATCACCTGGGAGCCTCTCAGAAATGCAGAATCTACGCTCCATCCTAGAATGACTGAATCAAGATCTGCACAATGAGGGAGAGGCCCATCAATTCATATGCAATTAAAATTGGAAAATCACTGACTAGACAGTCCCTTGTTCAAGGACATATTACTAGTCATGGTGTCAGCCTTAGACTTCCTCCTGTTGAAAGAGGACGTGGGATATAAGGTCCCTTTCAGTTAAGTCCTGAAGTTATTGACTTAATAACTTCTAAGTACCTTTTCCGCACCAGGGTCTATACAAGGCATCGGAGGCATCCTTCAAATGTGGTCCCTGTCCCTATGTGATTTTCCATGCACAGGAAACAGACCATAGAGCAGCATTCTTCAATAGAGTACTCTGCTCTGTTCTATATATGGGAGCCAGTAGCCATATCTAGCTATTGAGCGCTTGAAATGTGGCTAGCGCAACTGAGGCACTGTGTTTTCATTCTCTTTGATTTCCATTCATTTAAATAGCCCTGTGTAGCTAATGACCACCATTTGGATAATATGAACAGAACCTGTGAGAACACTGAGGAGAGAGGAGATTACCCAACCTAGGAGTGTGAAAAGTCACTCGGTGGTACCAGCCAATGCCAAACCTCCATGTATCTAGGTTGATCCTAGATTTGCAGCCAAATTCGGAATGACACGGAGAGGAGAGAGGACTCACGACTCAGCGACCATCCCTTTAGGAGGTTTAAAGTACATCACATTCCCTTTCCTGCCTTATCTCTCACTTCCAGCCGTCTCTGTTTTCAGAGTTGGAACCATCCTTGCTTTCTCATTACAAGCTTCTTAATAGGGCCATTTTCCTTCTTCTGCCTAACAAATTCCTTTTCATCCTTTAAGATCAAATTCAAAGCCTATCTTGCAATTTCTGGTCCATGTCTGTTCCAATTGGTGCTGTTCCCACTGTGCCCTAATTATCTCTACTTGGGTAGGAGGCAGGAGGTAGTAAGGAAGGCCGAGAAGGTGTGTGGTTGGTGAGTGGAAGCGTAGGACCTAGAGTCTACAGATCTGGGTTGAATCCCAGTCTAGCTGTGTAACGTGAGCAAGCTTTTCTAACCTCACCAAGCTTTAGCTTCCACATCTGTTCTATGGAGGTAAAAAAAAAAAAAAGTTTATGTTCATAAGGTGATTATCATTTAAATGACTGTCTACATCTAACATCAGTGGCTAGTATGTTGTGAGTTCTCAAAAATATTTATTTGTACTTATTTATTTCTATCAGTATATCCTCGATATTGCTATATTATTAATGCCTAATTGTAACTATGTGATATGAGCACCCCTAAAAATCTCTTGAGGACTCCCTTCTATGTAACAAAATGTGTGGCAAAAGTAGGCTTTAATGAGTTTAATGAGTGGATGAATATGTGGATATATGAATGGTTAGATAAATAAATGCTTGATCAAGAAATGTGCAATAAAAATAGCAATTTCTCTCAGGACCAACAGCATTTGAAAGGGACCATCATATGGAAAAGTGGTCCATGCCTAATTCTAAAGCCCTATCCTAAATGCCTACCCTCACCTATTGCCTGATGAAAAGAACAGGAGTTACAATAATAAATGCTTCTTCAATAAAGAGAATAAGAAAATGTTGGGGAAAAAAATGATAGAAAAAATTTAAAAGAACATAGTTTCATCATCCACACAAAACTACTGACTACTGAAGTATTTCCTTCCACACTTGTGTGTGTGTATGTGTAATCTGTGATTATATTATATTTGTAATTTGACTGCATGTTTTTTAAATTAAGATCATTCTGACACACAACTCTGACCAGGTGACCATTTGGAGCAACTGGAGCTCTCATACACTGCTGGAAGAAATAAAAATTAGCACAATCGTATGGAAAACTGTTTGGTGGTCTCTGAGAGAGCCGATTAATGTATCCGATGATCCAGCAATTCTACTTCTAGTTATGTACCCAATAGAAATGTGCACATATGATCACCAAAGTTGTCTACTCAAGAATAATCATAGCAGCACTCTACATAATGGATAAGCCTGGAAACAACCCAAATACATTATCAACAGTAGAATGGATAAATAATGGTAGTATATTAACACAATGGAATGGGGATGGGGAGACTACAACTGGGAAGAACCACGTGGATGAATCCTATAAACAAAACATTCAGTGAAAGAAGCCAGGGAATATGTGAGGTATGACTCCATTTATCAAGTTCAAACACAGGCAAAACTGATCTAAAGTGTTAGAAGTGGTTATCTTGGGGAAGCGATGACCAGAATGGGGCACACGGGGGGCTCCTGGGGTGCTGGGAATGTTTGCCTTTTCCCATCCGGGTACTGGTCACATAGGTGCTTTCATTTTGTGAAAGTTCATTGAACTGTGTGCTTATGATTTATACCCTTTTCTCTGTGTTATATTTCAATAAAACCACTTGAAAAAAAACCTGTCATAACATTTTTGTAAACTCCTTTTGTAAACTCATGTTAATAGCTGCAAAATGCTCCATCTAGTCGATGTTCCTCGACTGATCTAACTTTTTTCCCACTGTTTGACAGACACCTTTTTGTTCTAGATTTTTTTACCCTTATCAATAATGCTTTGATGACTATCATTGTATGTGCTTGGAAATGTGGGGAAAGGTTTTTTTCCTTAGGATTAATCCAAAGAAGTGAAATTAAGGGTTTGGGGGCTCTTGATATTATTCCATATGGCACATAAAGGGCTGCTTTGGTTGTCATTTTTGCTGCTGTTTTATTTGTTTGCACAAAATAAATTCATGTCGTCAGCGTTCTGAGCAATTTAGACTTTCAAAAGTATTGAAAGATGAGCATGAATATTTGCTCATACCCCCACCAACTGTGGGCCCTCTCAAGAGAAAAAAAAAATTTTTTTTTTTCTGAGGAAAAACATTCTAAGTGAGAATGTCTAAGTGAGAATGGTTCTCACTTTGAATTCTGTTTCCTCAGGGATGGCTTTTCCAACATCAGGCAAGAATGAGCCTATTTTTTGGGACTCAATTTCCCAACCCAAGGAAAAGCCCAACGCAGTCTGGTAAGTGCACAGGGTGCTGAGAAATATAGATTCCCACGCGGAACACAGGCAATTTCATGCACAAAATGGATATTTTGCTCTGTTTGCTGAGCTGAAATCAAGGTGCATGCTGGAGGCCTGACAGCTCTTTAGCTGTAACAGCACAAACGTGCTGTTACAAGACTTGAAAACGGTTTTGAAAGATTTGCTTAGTTTTCCAAAAAGAATTGTCAGCTTCCAGCTAGCGTGAGGCCAGCTACTAAGGTGGGGAAGGAACCAAAGAGACAAATAAGCTTACAAATCCAAATATATTCTTAATGTTAATGCCAGGTGGATTCAGGGAGCACAGAGCCAGACTTATATCGATGCTAAAACACCCCGAGAATCACGGGAAATCTGACAAGTCGAGGCTTAAAACCAGAAATAGCGGGAATTGATTCAAGACACTCATTCCCACTTCCAGTTCACCCTAAGAAGAGCTTAGAAACCTAATGATCAGGGTTGGAGGACAGAGACAAATGTTCCAGTTGTTCTCCTTAAAAGTGGGAAAAATAGAGCAAAAATCTTTGGAATACTTGAGGCAACTCATTTTTATTTTTGGTTTTAGCAAGGAGATAAAGTTTATTTTCTGGGCACCCTTTGGTTTTGTAAGAGGTGACAGAGGGGATCATTCTGCCCTGTAAATTTCACTCTGGTCAGAGTGAGCTCACTCAATAAACATGGTTAATATCTGACCAAAATCGCTTGGTCGCTGCCGTGGACACCAACAGCAAAAGAAGGAGTCGGTGAATCCCACTTAAATAACCTTTTATCATGAATTAGTTTTTACTGTGAATAAGATGATGGACCAAGTCAAAGAGCTGGTTCCGAAGACAGAAAGAATCACCTGGCTATTGCTTTGGTGGTCTAGCTAGAAGAAAGGCGGTGGCCTCAGAGTGGTGTGTTGGGGCAGGAGGGGCAGGGGAATGAGTTTGGGGACCTCCGAGGGGGTGGTGCGGGGTCCCTGCTCTGGAAGAGATTCAAGCTCTACAGAAACTCTCTACCCCTTTCCCCACAGTGTGTGGAAATTGCACACCTATCAAAATCGCTCAATTGCTTTTCCCATAAGTCAAATTAAAAGTCGGTGTTTCATACTTACAAAAGCAATTGTACGAGAATATACATGTAAATATACTATAAATGCTTTTTGCAGCAGTAATAACTAAAGCTAGTAGGAAACAAACTATATGTCCATCAATAGGGGAATGAAAAAATAAGTGAAAGGATCCCCATGTAATAGGGTTGCTGTGGCCATTGAGAAAGGCTGAGGCGGGTCCACATGCCCTGACGTGACAGAATGCCCGTATGTTACTGAGATGAGCAAGTGCAAAATGACAGAGGTGTACACACTCATTAAGCATCACTCCTGCAAAGGAAGTGGAAACTTTCTCTTAATTTACACACTTCCATGCCATCATTTCTTTTCGAACCAAGTAAATAATATTCTTCTAAGAAAAAATACGGAGAAAGTAATTTTCGGGATTCTTGCGGTTTTTGTTTGTCTGTTTTTCCAAAATGTAAGTAGTTGTTTTGGTGAGCAATTTAAAATGGACTTCTTTTGTATTAAGCTGTGGCCCTAACTCTGGGGGCTCATTCTTCTTTAGAAACAGGGTTTTTGTTTGGTTTTCTGTGGTTCTACCAATGCATGGACCTCAATTACCACTACATTTTTCCTTTTCCTACATTCTCTTATGTGTTCTTTGCCGCCCTGCCTGACAGGCGGGTGGGTGCGAGTAGGCCCAGAGATGTCTTGCTCAATATCAAATTGCTGGAAGCAGCTGAACTAAACCTCCAGTTAACACTGTCTGACCCTAAATGCCAAGACTGGCAATTGCCCAGAGCATTTCCCATCCGTTTGTATCTCTAAAATGGAGGTCACAGAACCATGCTCTGACTGGTTGGACAAATTGGTAGCCGTTCATTTTCTCTTAAGAGTACAAGCTCAAAAACCACATTCTCTGGTTTCAAACCACTCAGCTTAGGAAAAGCTGTTTAACATTTCTGCTCTTCAGTTATAAAACAGGGATAAGAATTACGCTTCCCCCTCTGGGTTATGGTGGAATTAAATGAACTAGTATTTGTCGAGCAACGGAGATGGTTTCTGGTATGTAGTAAGAACGTAATAAATGCTAGCTGTTATTAATAGTAAACTCATTTTGTAAGCTTTGGCATATCAGATGCCTCGGTTTCCACATCTATAAAGTGGGGTGGTAACGCCAATTTCTCAGGGAGTTTATGACGATTAAATGAGATAATGTATGTAAAGTGCCATCTATCAGATAGACGCTTAAGAAATGTCAGCCGGTTTTCCTATCTGACTTTCTACTTAGAGGATGGCTCCCACTGATGGTGTAGTAATGATATTTCTGCAAACTAGTTGCTGGCATTTATGAGGAGAGGATGCTCACATTGGCCAACAGTGACTTGGAGAATTATTTATGAGTCAGATAAACAGAGCAGCAAAGAAAGGGGCCCAGAAGCACAGAGAGTGAGGAGGAAGAGGGCATTCAGAGAGCATTCTAGAAGCCCCTGGAAAACCATGAGAGCAGACTGCTGGGGAAAGCCAGTTGGCATTTCACAGCCTGAAGAAAACCCTCTCGAACCTGGTGGAAGAAACTTTGCTAATCCAATTGTGTAACTACACAGAAAAAAACAGGCATGTTTTTTTGCAGGGAACAATGAATATGCTCCCTCACCACTAGGAAAGGCTGTGCTGGGTAAGAAACGCATTAGGGAAAATCAGAAGTCCCTCAGCCATAGCTGTGTACAAATTAGAGCTTTCAGCATGGAGTTCTCCGTGTGCTCTCAGTCTTAGGGAAGGAAATAAGACAACACGTGCAAGGGGTAAAAATTCATCCAGTTCCTAAGTGAAAATACAATCTGGGACAATTGTTCCCCGTTTCAACTACATTTGCCTTGACTGAAGTCAGTGATTACTGTGATATTTGGATTTTTCTAAAATTGTTGATTTCATTATTCTCCGACATTTAGCTTTTTTTTCCTCCCTCCATCCTTCTGGTATTTTTTGACATTGCATATACAACTATATTTCAGAGACGGCACACTTATCCCCGCTGAACTGTATTTTTCCTTTTGAAATGGCAATATAGCATGATAGGTAAAAGTGTGAAGCTGGAGCTGCAATTACTGGGGTTGATTCCTGGCTCTATCCTGTACTGGCTGTGTGACGCTGGACAAGTACCTCACCTCTCTACGTGTCTGTTTTCTCATCTGTAAAATGATAACAATGGTATTTCCCTCCTGGGTTTATTGTTGAGGATCAAACAGGATAATGTCTGATATGTGCTCAGCAATGTACTTGACACATTGCAAATGCTCAATATATGATAATTTTTTATCATTGTGATTTTATCATTATTATATGACCCTAACAATCCTCTTGTGAGTGGGGAGTTCCTTACTTATAATAATATCAGCTCTGCAATTAATTTGGCTATTTTCATTTGCTGTCAGAGTATGAGTCTAGTGAGATTTTGTTACTCTTTTAGTTTCTCCATCTGTAAAATGGAGATAATAATACCTTGCAAAAGTGTCAAGAGGATTAAATGAGGTAATGTCTGTGGAATGCCTGGCCCGAAGTAAATACTCAGCGAATGATAGTGTCATTATTTCCTTCTTTCTAAAATACTCAGCATTTTACTCTTAGGTGAGAACATCCAATTTAGAAGTGCTTTTATTTTAGTTTGTTTTTATATACTTTTACAACTGGTGAATTCAAAAAACTTGATTACTTCAATACTGTAAAAAGCCTGTTAGGTGATCAGGATGAATTCGGAAGCAAATGTATATTTTGATGCTGTAATTTGTAATGCATGTCTACAGGTAGTTGCAGTTTTTATTATCTTAAAAATCTTATTTATCTCGTTTTACTTATAAGCTGAAATTTGTCTCTAGTATAGCTACTTGAAAGAGAATACACACACACACACACACACACACACACACACACACACACCCCACCCCACCCCACCCCCGCTCCATACAGGAGAAACTTTAGTATTCCTGTTTTTTGTTTTGTTTTTGTTTTTGTTTTTTTGCTGAAACTTCAGCACCTTAACTGTGCTTTGTCAGGTGCTCAATAAAAGTTTGTTTGTGAAATAAACAACCTGTGAAATTCGCTTGTATTATGTCAAGCTCCCGTCTCCCCATTTTTCTGGCCCTTGCAGTTCCATGTTATTGAGGAGTGGTGTATCTCCTGCAGACAAGTGTGTTTTATCTTTGTTAAGGGCATGTGACTGACAGTCCGGAATTGGGGGACCTAGTCATAGTTCTGCTGTGTGACCTTGGGGAAGTCGCTTTCCCTCTCAGAATTTACATTTCCTCATCTGAAAAACGAGGGGCTGGATTAGATGACTCTTTGCACCTCCTCCTTTATGCTGCCCATGGAGAGTGGATAGGGTGACATAATAGGGATTCAGAAGCAGCCTTTATTTGGGAGCTGGGGGAAGAGGAGGGTGAGACAGACCTCTGTGTGAAACCTGCTCGTGCAGTTACCAGCTGTGCAAATGAGCACAAGCTTCCTGACCTCTTCAAACCTCAGTCATCCTCATCTGTACAACAGGAAGAAGCAGACTGTCTTCAAAGAGTTGTTGCAAAGATGAAAAGAAATATTGAACCTCAGGAACTTAGAGCGGGCTCTGGCAGGAACGGGGAATTCAATAAATGGCGCTTATCATTATGTGTGTCTCTGCTTCTTTCTTGGCCAGATCCCGCTGTATTGAAGGTAACAGTCACAGTTCTTTTCTTCAATCCTGTCCTGAGCTAATTACGAGCAACCTTTAGGAGGGACAATGCTGATAAAGCCAATAATATGAATTCGGTGATTTTGGAATGTGCAATTAGGTCACTCGCCGCACACTGGCCCTTCTCCACGTGCTGCAGAGATGCAGCATTTGATACCAGCATGGAGATCAGTTCCTTCCTCTCTCAAAGCTGGTTTTATTGATCTCCTATTCTAATGGGGGCAGGGGAGAAAGGAGAAATGGGGAAACATTAGCAAAGGAGGAGGTTGGGGCCCCTTGATTTTGTCTCACTCACAGACATGGTGGCTGTAAAAAGGTTGGGAAAGAATGCAGGATTAACTCAAGCTCTTGGCATTTTGTTCCCTTCTTTTCCAACCAGTTTCAAGCAGGTAGCCATTTTTATTCTCCATTTATCTTACTTGGCCAGGGGTCATGTCTGTTTGCAGGGCAAAGATTAGAGAAGTGGTAGACACGTGGCTGATATCACTGGTCATAAATGAGAATGAACTTCAGGTCTGGTGTAATTAAAAATGTATAAACTCACATTTTATTCCCCTTTAAACGTTTACAATCATCCTTCGAAATCCTTCTTGAACCGCAATTCAACGTGCTTTTTAGTCATCTTTACTGATAAGAAAAGGGAAGGAAACAGATGATCAAATAGAAGACACCCCCTTCCATGCAAAGCCAAACCCATATCAGGGAGGGCGGCACTGAAGCTTTTCCTTGGCGTCTGCAGGGCCACCGGGAGGAGGAAGATGTCACCAGTCAATTTCGTATCTACCTCTGCAATTATCAAGCTATGAGTCAGGGTTCTGCTAACTCCGACATCACAGGCCTAGTGCAGGAAGTGGGCAAAACCCACAAAGCAGGCCTAGGTCAACTTCACACAGGTCAACTTCAGCGCCGGAGTCAGGCTGCCACCACCACCAATGGAGACCCAGCTTTTGCTCCAGTGCCAGAGAATGTTCAGCTCAGCTTGGGACTGTCAGTCCATTTGCCTGCAAATGCCACCACTGTGTGCTCTTCGGGGTCTGAACAAGCAGATGCGCTCGGTGTGTGGCCACCTCTTGGCCAGTATGAAGGACTGTCAGAGCTCCAGCAAAGGGAACTCTTCTATTTCAGGGGTAGGGCAGGGTTAGGGGAACGAGAACCAGCCAGGCACTAGGCTCTGTCTTAGCTACTCTGAATATATTGTTTCACTCAATCTCTGTCACAATGCTGTGCATGGGATTATTTCCTCCACTTGACAGATGAGGAGACTGAGGCTTCTGGAACGACTGACTCCAGGTCTGGTTCACAAGGGGGAGGAGCCCTGCTCTGCCCTCTGCTCAGCCTCCAGCAGCCGCTCTCCCTTCACAGTGGTCACGTGGGGGCGGGTGGACTGGGCTTGCTGTTGGTTTTGTTTCTGAACAATCTGAACGACTCCCCAGGGGTGAACTCTGGAGGGAAGTCTTCCTCCCCACGGCTTCCAGAGTCAATGACCATCTTGAGCAGTGGCTCTGGCCCCGCAAGGGAATTCCATGCCTTCTCTTTCTAAGGGATTATACTGGATAGAGTGACAAAGTTGCTTCTTCCTGCTGATGAAAGTACATGGCATCGAAGTGGTTACCAACCATTGTGTTCAACCAGACTATTTACAAGTAATAACCGGGTATCTGTTTCCTGTCATCTCCATCATATATCTTAAGGCAGAGAGATTGGAAGCCCATTACGGTCTGATATCTAATCAATACACACCGTATTCCTACAGCAGGAAGTAAAAGAATAGGCCCTTGGGAACCAGAGTTCAAATTACTCTACTGTCGATTCCAGATAGCGGCTAATGATAGGCTGTGCTTGCAGTGGGGGGATGGGCCGGGGGGAGGGGTGGGAAGGGGAAGAAGCGACCAGAGTTTAATGGGATAGTTAATTCAAAGATCAGATATGTATTCACATTTGTCTCATTTTAAAACTACAGGTAGTCCCTCTGAAAAAGGAAAGATGGCCACATTCATGTCATAGGTTCCCTTTCTGCCTTCAAAAGCATTTGCTTTCCTTTGTGCAGTGCTAAAATATATATATTTTAGACATATACATGCATTATACATAATTTTTATATGTTTGAGTATGAATTATATACCTGCATACACTTTCCTCTAATACCAAAAGGAGGCTAAAGGAACTTAAACATTCATTTGTTTTTTCAGTGAATATTTACTGAATGCCTATGTATCTAGGTATATCGTGCTGGCTACCCCCTGCAGCTTCAAGCAAAGTCCTGCACGGCAGACTTTGGTAACTTCCTCATGTAACTTACACGTTAATGGGGAGGACGTAATTGCTTGATTGGTGTCTAAGTCATGTTAGGATGACCAAACAGGGTGTAGATAGAGTTGTTCTTCAGTGAAAAAGGAATAGAGTTGGAGTTACCAAGTTCTGTTTTTCTCCTACCTTCTAGGTTTGTGACCCTTTGAAAGCTAACTTGAATTCTCTGAGCCTCAAAATACTCATAAAATAGAAATAATACTCACTTCTTGGGTTATTGTAAGGATAAAATCAAGTAAGAAACATGAATGTTTTCATCTCAGCTCATGGCCTATAGTCATTCCTCAAGAAAGGCCAGTTGCTGTTCATTTTCATGCAGCCAGGGAGTATCCCCACCCTGTGCGAGCCTGGAAAGAAATCTGGGTATGAAGCTCTCCTGCCTCATTCACAACGCCCCTGCTCCACTCCGCTCTGTGAGGCTGGGCTGGGGGCTCTGCACACCACATTTCAGCCAGCAGCTGGCTCCACATTGGGTTCAGCGATAGGGGGCGCTAGAGGCAGACTCCAAGGCAGTGGAGGGAGAAGGGATTTGCTACCTTCTCTTGGCTTGCTGTTTCTCCCAGCCTCATTTCACCTTGGCAATGGTACTTCCTTCCTGCAGCAGCCGTTGACTCCAGTCTCTAGCGTTTGGTGAACTCCCAGAAGTAGTTTTATTGTGTCCCTCAGAGGCATGCCACCAACAGGCAATGCTGCTTTCCCAGACTTCTGAGTCTCAGCTCCGAGGGTCCCTTCCCTGAGCCACAAGTTGGGAGTCAACTGCTCCTCAGAATTAGATACCAGGCTTCTCCTCTGAGCTCCTGGATCCTGAAATTCTCAATATCTACCCTTTGTTCCCAGCCCTGGATGTGGTAGCCTCCTCAAACAGTTATTATTGCTGCGTGACCTCAATGTTCCCGTTTTTGCCTGTTAAGTCTTCCAGTGCCTGTGTAAACAAGTTCTTTTATTGAATTCTTTAGCTAAAACACCTAGTGTGGTTTGTAAGTTTTCCTGACTAGACACTAGGCTGATACAAGGATCAAAGGTGGTCATTGCTTCTTAAAAGAATTTCATGGTTTTCTCTTATTCAATCCTAGAGCAGCTTGCTTCTTCCCAGAGGACTCAAACACAAAAGCAATAACAATAAACACACACGCGCACACACACACACACACACACACAGACACACACACACGTGTCTGTGTCAGTATCTCATAGTCTCTCAAATTCAGGTTCATATAAGAGCCAGATTAGAAACTTCATCCACCCTGCTGTCTTCCTGGCCCTTTCAAGAAACCCAAATTCCTCACTGAAATAATTGACAAAACAAAATTTCTGGGCTAATTTGTGGTCTCCGCGTCGGGGAACTTTCCATTAGAAATTCTGAGTCTTACCTCTACTGGCCAAAAATGCCTCGCTATATTAATACATTACAGAAATTATAAAGACTATATTTGGACTCACAAGTATTCCCTCCCGTATGTGAGGTTTTACATTGTCTTTAAAATGGAACAAAACACCTTAATACATATTACAGAGCCTGGCACATAACATCCATTAAAATATGAAACTTCATTCAGCCCTATTAAAACCTCAAGGTGGTGGGTATTTGGTTTCTTTTCTTTAATTCCTTTAATTTAGCCAAGATAGAATTTGAGCTGAGAATTTGTGGGTCTCCCATCAATGCCTCCTCCACCATGATATGCAGGACTGACGGTGTCTGTCCAATGGCATCACCTGCTGCTCCCCAACAGTCACACTCAGCACCTAACCTTCCAGGCCATTTTCAATGTTCTCGTCTTCCTCTCGGCCTTACTTTGTGTGGTGCATTTCCCTGGGATTGCCTTTTCCTTCTCTGGCCCTTACCCATACTCACCCATCATCCAGTAAGTACCAAAGGGCAGCCTCTAACTGGAATTTTGCAGGCTCTGACTTTAAGTTCAGATTTTAGTTGAAACTATTCCAGGTTTATGTATGTGTCTTCCCTATTCTCTAGGAACCCAATTCCATTAAGGAAAGCATCTGGGCCTAGATTCTCTTTTGTCCTTAAAGAGCTGAGCACAACATTTCAATCTGTTGAGTGTTTCTTTGACTTCTTTCAGAAGTCAGAACGGGAAAAAATAAAATCGAAATGATATCTCCTGATGGAATAACTCTGGGTTTATCTCCGAGAGCTCCAAGGACCACTGTTTCCCTCTTTGTTTTGGCTGTCAGTAAGTGCACAGATAAGTTTTATATTCATTTTCCAAAGCTTCCCTTAGTCTAGGTTTTCTGGTAAAATCACTTTGCTTCCTTTCCACGCCTCTCCCATTGTTGCCCACTTAACCCATATACTCGCCACCTATTTCATCTCCTGTATCTTGGACTTTTACCTCCATCTTGATAATTTTATTGTTTTATTTAATCTATGTTTATTGTAAGCCCCCAAATATTTTGGAAACAAGTATGAAGAGAAACTGCCAAGCCCAAGACTGGATACATGAAAAGATAATCTGTATGTGCATGTTAATTCATGTACATATAATTATTTGGCGATGAGACCTTTTTACTTTAGAATTATTTCCTCAGCATCTAATTACTTTAAATGAAGTTTAATTTTACAACATAAAGTTTCTAAATTTCCATCATGAAACATTAGGAAAATTTTTTAAAAGTGTAAAAAAAGAAAAATACGCTGTATAGTCCTAGCATCTAAAGACAACCACGATTAAGACCCATAAGATCTTTTCATACTATGTTTTGTACAGCTGGCATAATAACAATAATGTGCTCATGCACATGTATATTCTTCTTTTCACTATTAAAAAATACCTTCCTATAATTTTGCAAAATGTTCATAGTTTATGATTAAAAATATTAGTTGCCAGAAAAACACAGGAACAAAGAATAATAACTCCAGATTTATGTTTCTGATTAATGTGAAATAACAAAGACCAGATTTATCCTCTCACCTTAAACAACTAACTCCAGACATAACAAGAAAAGAAAAAAAAAAAAAAGAACAGAAGGATTAAATATAAGACAAATAGAAAGATGATAAATTAAAACTTAACTACATCATTAATTACATTAAATGTAAATGGTTGAACACTTCTATCAAAACTCAGAAATTGTCATGTATAAAAAAGCAAGACCCAATGTTTTAGGTAGGGTTCTCCAGAGAAACAGAACCAGCAGAAAGATTTACTTTAAAGAATTAGTTCATGTGATTGCAAGGGCTGGCAAGTCTAAAATCTGCAAGGCAGAGCTACAGGCTACAGACACAGGAAAGAAATGACATTACAATCCTGAGTCTGAAGGAAATCTGGGGCAGAATTATTGTTTACTTGGGGACCTCAGTCTTTTAGGCCTTCAGTTGATTGGATGTGGTTCACCCACATTAGGTAGGATAATGTGATTTGCTCAGTCTATTGATTTAAATGTTAACCTCACATAAAAATTACTTTCACAACAACATCTAGACTGGTGTTTGACCAAACAACTGGTACTGTAGCCTAGCCAAGAAGACACATAAAATTAACTATCACACTAAATTATGTGCTTCTATAAGAAACCCACTCTAAACACAAAAACACAGACAGGTTAATGCAAAAAGCTGGTAAAAGATATACCTAGCAAACATAAACCAAAAGAATGCTTAAGAGGCTATATTAACACCAGAAAAAATAGACTTCAGAACAAGGAATATTACCAAAGACAAAGAAGAATACCTCTCATGGTCAAGAGGTCAATTCATCAAGAAGACATAACAGTCCTAAATGTAGGTGTACCTAACAGAGAGCTTCAAATTACACAAAGCAAAATATGATGAAACTGAAATGAGGAATTGACAAACCCACAATATTTGGAGACTTCAAGACTCCTATGTCAGTAAATGATAGAATGGGTTGACAGAAAATCAGTAAGAATGCAGAAGATTCATACAACACTATCAACCAATTTGACCTATTTGACATTTATAGGACACTCCATCCATTAACAACATAATACACATTCTTTTTCAGTGTACATGGAATAGTCACACAGATAAATTATCTGCTGGGCCATAAAACAGAATTCAATTAATTTAACATAGTTGAAATCATGTAAAATAGGTTCTTTGACTAAAATGGAATTAAACTAATAATCGATAACAGAAAAATATGTAGAAAATCCCCAGATATTTGAAAATTAAACTAAAAACTTAACTCATTGACTAAAGAAGAAAGCATAAGAAAAACTGGATAATATTTTGAAATAAATGAAAATAAATATATGAGATATCAAAATCTATGAGGTGCAGCTTAAGCAGTACTGAGAGGGAAAATTATACCATTAAAAACCAACCTTAGGAAAAAAAGAAAGGCCTTCATTCAATGATCTTAGTTTCCACCTTAATAAATTAAAAGAAAAGCAAATTAAAACAATGGCGGCTGAAACTAAGAAACAATAAAGATAAGAGTAATCATAAAGAGAATAACAGAGAAAATTAATGAAACAAGCAGGTTCTTAGAAAAGATCTATGATTGGCAAACCTTTAGCCAAACTGAAGCGCACGCGCACGCGCACACACACACACGTGCGCGCGCGCGCACACACACACACACACACACACACACAAGAGAGAAGGGGAGAAGAAAGGAGACACAAATTACTAATATCAAGTATCAAAAAAGAGATTGTAATAGATATTGCAGATATGAAAAGAACAAGGGATTATTATGAACAATTTTGTTTAAATACAATCAATAACAGATATAATCAGCAAATCCCTTAAGACACAAAGTTCCTTCAAGAATAAATAGACAACTAGTATAGCACTATATCTATTAAAGCAATTGTATTTTTAGTTTAGAACACCAAAATAATAAAGAATGAAAAATAGTGATACATTGAATTTTATCAAAGTTAAATTTTTTGTTGTTTAAAAAAAAAAACCACCAAGACTGGGAGAAAACATTTGTAAAACAAATATCTGATAAAAGAATTACAACCAGAATATCAAAATAGGTCCTACAACTCAACAAAAAGAAGACAAAACAAATTGGCACAATATTTGAAAGGACAGTGTCCCAAAGAAGAGAGATAAAAATGGCAAATATTCACCTGAAAATAGACTCAACATCATTTGTTACTACGAAAATGCAAATTAAAACCACAAGAGATACAACTATATAGTCACTGAATGGCTGAAATTTAAAAACCAGATGAAACTAAATATTGGTGAAAATGTGGAGTAACTGGAACTTTCATACATTGCTGGTGGGAATGTGACATAGCGCAGCCACTTTGGAGAATCATTTGGTAAGTTTTTATAAAGTTAAATACACATTTATCTTACAACCCAGGAATCCCACTCCTAGATAGCTATCAAAATTAAATGAAAATATATGTTTACACAAAGACAGTATTGTAATGCTCACAGAAGCTTTATTTAATACAGCCCATAATTAGAAACAACTCAAATGACCATCTACTGCTTAACAGATAGATTCTGATATATCCATGCAATGGAATATTAATCAACAATAAAAGAGAACAAATTACTGATTACTGGTTGAATCGCCAAAGCATTATGCTAGGTAAAGGTGTTAAAACTCGAAGACTATATACAGTAGGATTCTATTTACATAAAATTCTAGATATAGCAAAATTAAAGTCATGGAAAGTAAATCAGCAGTTTTCAGGGGCTGGGATAGGAGGAGAGATGAGGGAACTTTATGGGATGGCAATGTCCTATATCTTAATTATAGAAATGATTATACAACTGGATACATTTATCAAAAGTTAATTATGGGAGGTGAACACACAGTGTAAATATATATATATATA
>NW_011888810.1:3216200-3235560 GCF_000151845.1 Pteropus vampyrus | reverse complement strand
AATAACATTCAATCATTACGGAAAATGTACGTTGTACAATTAATGTCTATCCCATGCACGATTCTGAATTTTCTAGCAAAAATAGCATATTTTGTATAAAAAAGGTATATGCGAGTGACATATAGTCACTCGCATATACATAAAATAACTTTATTTAATCTTTCATCAAGTTAATGGGGAGGCAAATTTTATTTAATCACTTCCTAGTTATTATAAAGTTATTTTCCATATATCCCCATCATAAATGATGTGATAAACATCTTTGCACATAAATGGTTTTTTTCAACATTTCAGAGCCTCAATTTCATTTTAACATTAATGAAAAAATGGTCTTTATAGGGCTTTGTATAAAATAGAGCCTTTTTTCTAGGAAGATATGGTCCAAGATAGGCAGTTGCCTGAGCCACAGAATCAGCCACGTAATTAATTGATAATAGAACAACTGCGGTCTCTCTCCGTGCTGTAGACTCCTATTGCCTATATGAAAATGTTACTAGCTAGCACTTAGGAAGAACTGATATGTGTCAGAAATATTTCTAATCTAATCGTAGGTGTTAACTCACCTAATCTTTACATCAATTTATGAGATAGATACTATCATTTTCTCAATTTTATAGCTGAGGCAACTGAGACACAGAGAGGTTGAGTGACTTGCTCTAGGTAACACAGCTAGTGAGTGGCAGAACTGGGATTTGGGCTCATTCCTACTTCCGCCCAGCTGCCTCTTGTAATGTGTTAGAAATTCCACTAGGTAACTTGAACCTGGAGGCATTTTTAGAGGAAAATGATCCTCCCACCAACTTTTTCTTCTTGCTTTTTCTTTCCCTTTCCTTGGGCATTAGAGAAAGTTTCCACTTTACCCAGAAGACTTGGCAAAAATGGGTTAAAATATAATAAGAGCTTAAATAATCAAAAGAATAATGTGTTACAGTCAAAATTCCATGAAAAAGTGATCAAGCATCAGCGCCTGGTAAATTCCTTCTGTATGGATTTCAAAAATGGGCAGAATTGAAGTGCTGACATAAATACTTTGTGAGTTGAATGCTGACATTTTCCTGCATCGTGGACAAATGATGTAAATCCTCTTTTTGGAACTGGTGCTCTGTTTTGTGTGCACAGCTTAATTCCCAAGTCCCACCCTATGATACATAACTTGTCTGAGAGACCCGTTCCACGAACAGAACTTCTAACCGCTTGCAGTGAAATGAACAGAGGTGTTTTCAAGCAGCTCGTATCTTCACAAACCTCTCATTTCCATCTAGTTCTTCCTTTGATAATCTTATCCACTCCTGTGATTGTGCATGCTTTCCTTTCTCTGCAAAGAAAATGTCCAGCCCAAGTTCTTCCTGGGACCTTCAGATCTTCTGTTAGAAGTCTATAATCATCTTCAATTTTATACAGTCAAAGAAAACTTCTAATTTCCTTGGTCCACCCCTAGCCTGGTTCTCTCCTATCTGCTCTCTTTATATGGTACCACCATCTATACTGTTGCTCAGACAAAAAAAAAAAAAAAAAGAAGTAAAGAAAAAAAGAAGAGGAGAGGAAAGAAAAAAAAAAGAAAAGAGAAAAGAAAAAACTATTGAACCTAACATTTTCCTTTCTTCACATTCAATCAAACATGAACCCTACTGATTAAACTCCAACTTCCATCTCAATCTGACGACTTATTTCCATCTTCCTTAGTATTAATCACCCTTTCCTCTTGCCTATATCTCTGCAGTAGCCCACTGACCATAACATATGCCAAGGCCATTGTTGGATCTCCTACAGATCCATTCTCCCCTGGCGGTCCAAGTGATCTCTTTGAAACACCAAACTGACCATGTCACTCCATGGCTGAAACCCATCTATGGATCCCCACTGTTTGGAAGATAAAATGAAAATCCATAGCAGGATCTGCTCAAGCCTGTTTGCCCTGGCTTCTGACTTTATCCGCTGCCTCATCTCACTCTCGGCCACACAAATCCATCTCTGCTCCTTTGGACACACCAAATTCCTTTCCCTTCCAGGTGACATTCTTTTTCGTTCTTTTTTTTTTTTTTTTTTGCCTCCTCCATTAGCCAAGTCATATTCATCATTTAGTTCTCAGTTTAGATGCCATTTCTTTAAAAGGATGTTCCCGTACCTCTAGCTCTGCCTCTGCCTCCCCTGCCCACATCTCGGCTGAACATATTCATCCTCTTGCGTGTTCCTGTACTTGGTTGCACCTGTCATAGTTGCATCTATAAAGTCATTTTCACACCTTCTTACTGATGATGGCCTGGCGACTCTGTCAGGAGACTTTAGGTTTCATGGGGCGGGATCTACACCTTACTACATCTCCGAAGCTAACACAGAGCCATTTCATACATGGTGTTCGATAAAGGCCCGTGGAATCTACAAAATCAAAACAGCCTTTCTCTACACAGGCAGAAGTTAGGAACAGGCCTAAAACTCCTACCAGTTTCCATGCTGGCACAGAAGTCAGCATGGCCTCCTGGAATCCATGCCAGGACTGCATATCAGCTCACTTTCCTCTGCAGGGTCACCTCCTTTAAAGATACATTTTGCCTGTTGGTGACACGTTCCCCAGAGCTTCTACTCCCTCAGTAACCCAAACCCTTCTGGGCAGGAGTACTCAAGCCCAACCCTCATAGAAAAACTTAATCCAGAAAAAATAAATAAATAAAGAGAAACCAGAACTAGAAAGCTGCCTTTATTATAGCTAAACTGTTGGCTTAACTTCCTAAAATACCGTTGAATTTTCTTTCTGCATACAGCTGTGTTTATAGAAGGCAATATCATGTATGTAAATAAATTCAGATGCCGCTCGAGTTATTTTAAAACAATCAGTCTAACACTAATCAGCTTACTCAGAGACATAATCTTACCCTAAAAACGTGACAAATCAGTACACAGTGTGCAGAGTAAAATGCATGAAGAGTAATGGGAATATAAACGTTAGAACGCTGCCAGTGTCAGAATTTGGGGCTGGCCATTCCAGATGCATCAGAGGAATGACCTTCAACTGCTGCATCGCCCACCTCATCCCAGCTTCCTGGAGATAAAAGATGAACATTCTAATTATTATTTAATCATTATGAATACATTTGTTCCCAAATTTCTACGAAAGCCACACCCTTTCCCACCACCATGCTTATGCCGTTTCCTTTGCCAGAAATCTGTAGAGCCTCTTCGTCTGCCAGAAAAATAGCCTCTGCTTCCAGGCCCACCTCGAACAGCCTCTCTTCTGCAGATTATATTGTTATGCCTCCTAATTCTTCTTATACCACCTTACATAATATGGATAGTAATTGCTACTAATTCCTAAAAGTCATTGACCATTAACTATGTGTCAGACACTCTCAAAACCACGAAATGCATATTCATTCAATGAGTCCTCATCCTATGAGGTCCTCTTATCATTATTTCATTTTACAGGTGAGGAAACTGAGGCAACGAGTGGTTAAGAGCCTACCAAGCTCACACAGCTAGTAAATGGCTAAACCAGTGATCCAACTGGTTCCCTTCTGACCACAGCTGCTATTTATCAATTGGCCAATACCAGGTTGTATGTTATACTTATTTCCAAGTATCTAAATTTGAAGAGAGAAATTTGGTTGTTTTAGATATGTGGAAACAGTCTACGGCCATGCTACTCTGAACAAGCCTGATCCTATCTAATCTCGGAAGCTAAGCAGGCTCGGGCCTGGTTAGTATTTGGATGGGAGACCACCTAGGAAGACCAGGTGCTGTAGGCGTAAAAAATAAAAGAATAAAAAATAGGGATTGTAAACTGACAAGGTCCTTGCAATCTGTGAGGTCAACCAAGGGTTGCCGCACCAAAAAAAAAAAAAAGAAAGAAAGAAAGAAAAAAAAAAGAAAAGAAATAGATATGTGGAAACAGAGGCTCAGAGAGACAATGTAATTTGCTATTCTCTTATTTCTCAGATAATAAGGGACAGGGCTGGATCTAAACTACCTCTCCCCATTTGTCGGCTTTCTTTCTCACACACGCACACAAAAAAGTCAGAACCTTAGTCCAATCTCCCTCTGGCTATTTGTGCAAATAACTCCATCTTGAGGGCAACTGCTAGCACATGATAGTTGAGCAACAAAATGCTTTTGTTATTGTTTTGTTTTTAATGGGTACCACGTGTGATGCAAAGAAACTCCTGTGGTTTCTCTTGAGGAATTTACAGTCTACACGAGGACAAATGCCCATGCGTTAGTAAGAGAGCAAGTGACTACTAAGACTTTTGTGCTCAAGAGCCCCACAGGTTTTCAGAAGAGGGAGATTGGAGGGCTAGAGGCGTCTGCGCGGGTCACTGGTGAGAGGGACAGACTGGGATTGCAATCCCAGCTCTCCTTGTTCCTGCTGAGTGACCTTGGCCAAGTTTCTACACACACCTGAGCCTTTGTTTCCTCATTTATGAGAATAACCTCTTCCTTGTTGTTGTTCTGAATAGGAGTAAATGAGGAAAGTGCCAATGCCTGGCGTTGGGTAGGCACAAATCAATGATGGTCTCTCTCTCTCTCTTTTTTTTTTTCCTTTCCTTAAGCTTTTTGCCACTGCCAAGGGCATTCTAATATTCATGTGTGTTCCCTTGTAGGACCCTCAGGAAGCCCATCACTCCCCATGTGGCAGCCTCTTAGAACCTTTTGAAGGTGATTTCATTTTTTATAGGGCAGGTTCACCTGTTTTTTGGAACTTCAGACATGTCAGGGACTCTTCAGAACTAGCCAGGAAGCAGTACTTACTACTCAGTCAGTCCTAGTAATCTTCATAGCATGGGCCTGAAAGGATGGGAAGAATATTTATCAAAGCTACTCTTACTATTACCATCACTATTATGGTGCTATTATAATTATTGTTAATACTAGTCTTGAATACTATTATGATTCTGAAATTATTACTATTTCTATTTATACCACTACTAATACTACGACTACTACCATCATACTGTTATAAACCTTCCTCTTCCTACTACTATTTTTACAAATACCACCACCATCCTGCCAGTAATACTGCACCTAGAAGCTATTCGTTCTTTTGTTATGATTACTAGGTACCAAGCATTGTACTAAAACTTTACATGTATGTTTCATTTAACCATCATAAAAGTTCTGTGACATAGGTATTTCTATTGTTCTCATCTGGTGGATGGATAAATCAAGGCTTAGAGACTAAGTGAGGATCTCAAGGCCCACCTTGGTGAGCAGCAGGACTAAGACTCACACCATTTCTCTCAGAGCCCCAGGCCATGCTCTTTCTACATCCCTATGCTGCTTACAGCCATCTCAGTTTGGACAATTTGTTTTTGATTTTCCCCTTTTTCTGTGTTCTTGTGTAGGGAGATGAGAAGTCCACCCAGTGGGGAAAGACAATGACTGGACAGAGAGCTTTGGGGTAAACAGGAAGCTCACACAAAGCGGTCAGCCAGCCAGCCTGGGCAGCTTGTCTCCTGACTTTGGCCTTTGTCATCCTCCTCACATCCCCTTGAATGAGCAGTTCCACACCTGAGATAATCTGTGCAATGACATTTCCAGGTAGGTTTTTGCTGTCACTTGGATAACCAGGAAGAGAACCATAGACTGGGCTCATACACAGATCAAAGAAGATGGATAATAAACATCATGCAAAATCCTCGTTGCCCATCTTCCTATCCATACACCCTGCATTGAACAGACTTGTCCTGTATATTCATGGAAAAAAAAAAAAAAGGACTTTACTGTTCCACCTTAATTCCGCAGCACAACTAGTGAATGCATCTGTTCATGCACTCAGTTAAACAACTGCTTCTTCCCTAAATATGTAGAAGGACACAATTCATGCCGGGGCCATAATGTTTAACAAGACAGAGCCTTTCTTTACTCTTGAAATTATCCTTGCTCTCATGGAGGTTGTATTCTAGTGGGGAGGTGATTAAAAAAGAAAACAGAAAAACTAGGTAATCATAAAACTGTGGTAAAAGCTCAGAAGGAAATAAAAGAGGATAAAAGAAAGACAATAAGAGAGGGTAGGACCAACCATAAATAGGGTGGTAGGATGGGCCCTCTCAGAATTCACCATTTAAGGCGAGCTTTGCAGTAAACGAAGGGGCCAACTAAAGCACATTTCCAAAACAACAGAGGGGGCAGCATCTGCAAAGCCTTCGAATTGAGAAAGAGGTTGATAGTTTTCAAGGACTGAGAAAATCCAGGATTCTGGAGCATAGAGAATGAGTGGAAAGTGCTGTAAGAAGAAACTGGAAGGTGATACACGATAGTATGCTGGTGGGCATGGTCCAGTAAGGAAAGAAAACAAAATGGCGACGGAAACACAGAGGAGATCTTGTTAAAGGTGAGCATGGTGACTTTCTGGCCTCTGTCTCTGATTCTTGGGTCCTCATTTGCCTATTGCTTCTGATGCTCCATAAGCTTTGAGTGGTGAAAGCTAAAGAGAGCATCGGCTAAAAAAGGAACTTTCTGACTTGGAAGTCAAAGATGTTAAGGCAGCTCTCTCAAGACTTTGTGTTAAAGTTGGCCATCAGACAAGCACAGGCTGGGTAAGATTCTCAGACTTTTTTCTTCATTTTGCCTATGACCAAGCTCAGATTTTGATGTAGAAAAGTCCAGTGGATCTCCTGGCACACAATAAGCACAAAATCAATATGTATAAGTGAATAAATGAATGAATTAACCTAGCCCCATCTGGAACAGGGAGACATAGGATGAGTAGTATCCTTATCCTAGCTGATAAGAGTTTGAGCTAGATAAGTTCAGGATGGGCTCTGTAGATTTGGTCAGTTTGAGACCACATCCTAATGACCGGCTAAGTCAAGAAGGGTCAAATAGGTTATCGGGTCCCATACGGAAGTTCAGGAATGTTGCCTCAGGAGATCTGTAAGATGCCATTGTTGATTTCACAATCTAAGCCTTCCGAATCTGTTCAGTGTGAGCACATGAAGACTTGAAGCAAGGGGAGAGTCAGAGTTGGCTTGAGGTAGAAAGAGAGAGCCATCTCCACCCCTTTTGGTACCAGACTTGGGCCAAAACCAAGACCTGAACCTTTACAAGGCAAAGAACCTCCTCCCTGATGACAGCTCCCTTCACCTTCACCACAAGCCAGCACCACGGGCCCTGTACATGCTGTGTAGAAACCCTCCACTTCACTGAAAAACTCACCCTCCCACATTCTGCTAACAGTGTTCTCATTTCCCACCTGTTTGTTTTTTTCAAAGTGCTGCCACATATCCTAGTTGAGGAGCAGGAAAAAAAAAACAAAACCCAAAACTCAACAAATCTGGAATCTTTAATTCTAATGAAAACTCTATACATTAAGTTATTTTGGATTACAGTAAAAATGATGTTGATATTACATGAATTCAATGAGAGCTAAGATAGAGCTGGGGAAAAATAGTTTCCTAAGATACTGGGTCAAAGTTTGACAACTTCTCCCCATCCTATTTCTCATTCTGAAGGACGGTGGGTATAAATAACCAGATGTTCACTATGAAAGGGATAGGAGTAGATTCTTTCAGTATGTAAACTCAGGCTCCTGGGTGGGGAAGATATTTGGGGATAGGCCATTGATTCTTCTAGGAAAAAAAATAAAAAACACGATGTCTTATCACCATAGACAATAGGCAGCTCTCAACCATTGGCACATCCTATCATGTGATTCTCCCTTAAAGTCAAAAAAGATGTCTATCAGCAGTTCACTTTATGACATGGTTATCCAACACAGGCTAATAATAACAATCAAAGAATGAGAGCTGGCCTGATGAACTCCCTCCCTCCTTTCTTTCTTATTTTCTTTTAATTGAGGTTGACAACTATCAGGATATTGACCGATGTGTACTCAAGTCCTGAAATTCCTAGATTCATATGATATTGAATTTTTGTGTTTTCAAGTAGGGGGTTCATAGAAAATGTAGAATCCCTCTAAGGGGGTATGGCATAAGGATTAGGAACATCACTTTGATCTAGAGCCAAGTTCAAATTCTGGCTCTGTAACTTTGAGTCGGTGACTTAACCTCTTTGAGCCAGTCTCCTAATCTATAGCATAGCAAAAATGGTTGTATCTATTTTGTAGGATTGTGAGATGCTTTAAATAACATAATCCCAAGTATTATTGGAATGATGTCAGAGTCACATCATTGAAGCTAACAGAACTTAAACTTTCTCTTACATAGGCCCCTTCCAAGACCTATTGAATGTTTATAGTATTTGAAAGCTTATTAAATTTGTATTGAATGTTTATAGTATTTGAAAGCTTATTAAATTTGTAATTTTAATCTTCTCATTCTAAATAAATATTCACTTTCATACCTAATTTTTTATTTATAATGTTGTATTATTTTTCTTAAAGAGAGTCCTAAATTACATAAGCTTCAGGCCCCATAAAAGCTGTACAGAGTTCAGCTCAGTACCTGGCATGTAGACACCATGCCCTAAATGGCAGACGACAGTAATTCCACTAATTTTTTTCAGAGTTTTTAAATATTTTTTATATTAATAAGTTAGAATACATAATGGCAATTCAAATAAAAGAATATATAACCTGATTATTATTAGTGACAGCATGTAAAAATATGATCACCACATCTACAGGAAGCTAAGTGACTGGTAAATTTTTCATTGGATATTCTGGTGGCTTGTGGCTAGAGTCACAGAATTTCTTTAAAGTCCCTAAAATAAAGATAGATGACTAATGAAAAGGGCAGGGGGAAAAAACGAAAGGATTCCTAATCCTCAATGTCTAGTTAGTCATTTTTCCATAGATCAATCTATCCGGACTTTTTCTTAGTAGTACGTGTCCCTGTGACAACAGTTGCCGAGGGGCCCAGGAGCACCCCTCACCCGCCCGGGGTACATTCAGCTATTTCTCTGTCTCTCCATTGTTTCTCACAATTGGAGTCTGAGAGGCTGTCATCTGCCCCACTCTCCTCTATACTGTGGTCTCTTTTTTCTGCAGCGTTGAACTCTGGAGAAAACATTGGTAAAAAATGTGAATACTTCAGTGCACATTAGAACACTCTTTGTTTAAACTCACTCCCACCCCATTTCTGTGCACGATGTCTGGTGAGGAGGAAGGAAGGCGTGAGCAGAGGGACACGGCCCGGTTGCATATTTAAAATTCCATCAGTTCGATTTCTTTAATGCAATATGGTCATTTTTAATCTTGCTCTGTTTGATAAATACCTGCATTTCAAGTAATTGTTAAGATCGTGTCTGTTTTTATTAGAACTTATTTGTCATTATTTGACAGTCATTTCTAATCACATTTGTCATGTGTTCGCTTTCCTTCATGAATACTGATAGCTCCTGGAATAGAAGTTTATGAAACCCCATTCATTCTTTGAAAACACACAGTATGCCCACCACCCAGGAGACCATTTTTCTCGTCATTCAAAAATGAGAAAGTGAATAACAAAAATGAGTGGGAGGTTTATCTTTAGACACAGAAACTAGAATTGTTTGGAAGTTTTCGGAATTTTGATGACAGATTTTTGGGCAGTCAATTCAATCAATTGTGTAGTTGGAGAGTTTAGATATTTGGGCAGTTTGAACACACACATTGACAAGTTTAGATTCAAAGTTGTTGACTGTATTGGTTCAACCTAAATTCTTAGCACTGTGGGAACCTTCACACAGCCAAGTCATGTCATTCACCAAACAGCCATCCGTCTGTTCATTCAACAAATATTTAGTTATTTACAGTTTCTATTCACTTGGCAGATATTAGTTAATTCAATAGATGCTTATTCATCCATTTACTTAACAAATAATTATATTTTTCACTGGACGTTTGTTAAATTTCTACTGTATGTAAGACACGGGGATGGACCAGCTTGGCAGCTGCACTGTTCTCATCATGAGCCTATAAATTTCAGAAAAGTCATCCTTGTCTTCATGTCACCATCAGAGGAAGGCCACAATTTCTGCCTTGATTATACTATGTGATCTCACAACCTCTATGAGGAGGAAGAATGGGAGTGGGTAATGATCTAGATCATGATGGATCTCTATTACTTATGTTGTCTTCCAAAAAGCTATATGCAAAGCTCGAAACTAGGTGCTCAAAATAAAAAGATAAAGAAGACAGCACCTCTACAAAACTTCATAGACCAGAGGCATGCAGGACATTCTGAGAATCCAAATTTGAATGTGGGAGGGAGGTGGGAATTGAGATGAATGAAAAAATGAATGAATGAAGCTATATTTGGGAACCAGACCTCTGTGCCTGCCCCTGAAAGTAAGTCATGTGGAGAAGACTTCCAAGAACAAGTAGAATCTCAGGAAGCAGCTCACTCTGGCTAAAGTCTTTGAATCTCCCATCAAAACAAGACTTAATTATCATAAGAAATGAGGTAAGAACCTTCTTAATTATCATAAGAAGGTTCCAGACCTTCCTGTCAGAAGCTTGGGCTAAGTTTTGACCCTTGGCAGCTCTCACCTCTCATTATTGCAGGGTCTGCCTGGCTGGATATCAGCCTCTGGGTCTGGGGGGTGGGCAAATTATGTGCATTCAATGCTGGAGCCTCTGAAACAAGAAGAGATGGCTGGTAGGTTGGAGTGTGCATTTCATAAGTATCAATTATAATACTTAGACCCCTCCAAACACTTTCTCTCTCCCAAGAGCTTATAATTAGGGAAGGATAATCATAAGCCTAGCGACTCTCAAAGGGGCACCTTTGCAAACTGTACATGCTCAGCAATGTCTGTTAACCCTTTTGGGTGAAGAATCAGTATGTGATCTACTCTAACTTGCTGCTTTTAAGGTGGACAATATTAGAACCAGGTGACCTATCTAAATGCCTGTGATTTAATTTTTCATGCTAAATGAGTGACAGTGAGCCATAGTGGAAAGTATGTGGGGGTTGAAGTCAGAGAGTAAAGACCAGATTTTCAGTCTCAGTTCTGCCACCGATAACTGTTATGCCTGAGCAACTTCTCCAAGATCTCTGACTCTCAGTTTCCTCGTCTGTAAAATGAGTAGAAATCAGATCTACATGGTGAGGTTATGAGAAAGTTATTAAAATGCCTATAATGTACACATAGCAAATACTAAACGATAATTATTATTACTTATATTAATAAAGCACGCTATCATTTTATTAAAACATAGACAGAGATTCCCAAATCCATATTTTTGCAAAATTAGCATGGCCCCTACAATTAACCAGTTCTTGATTAAACCTCTTATTTTATTCTAAGGTTTGTTACGCTAAAGGACATAGGAGCTTCATTTTGGAAGAAAACTCCTCATTATGATAATTTAGCATTTCAAAAGAACATAAAATCATTTTCCAGTTTGATTTGGAGTTTAGTGTCAGTTAATTTCTCTTTGTTCCTCTCTTCTAGTTGTGCTAATGTCCCCTGTGTGTGTGTACATTCGTCCAATGCAATCTAAGAAACAATCACCTTAATTGATTGGGCGTTAACCTCTAACAGCTTAAGACATAGGCTTTTTATCTATCGCTCAATCCTTGCCGCAGATGTAATTCCCTATAGTGCTTACATCTTTGTCACCATCACTAGTGGTTCCTTCTCAGGAAAGCATTTCAGTAAATAAATGCTGGTGCAAACAAAACAGACCATTTACCCGAGAGGCCATGCCATCACAGAAAAACCCTGTTATGGTCTTATGCTTTGCCTAGTGGTGTACATAATGATAAATTTCATATAGGTGTCACCTTTTTCAAGACCCCGGTAAGGATTGATGGTTTACAGTAGGCTGATCCATCATCCAGAGCAGGTGGCACCCGAATGGAATTTCAGAAATCTGTTCCCAATCACATTCACTGTTGGGTGACTCAGTAACGACCCTATTTGCGATGCGTTACTGAAAATCAATGTGCCGCATTCAAGGTCAATGTACTGTTGGAAAACTCTTTAAGCACTGATGGATGGGTTGTGCTCATTCAGAATAAATGTGAGAAAAAAGTGACAGCTGAGCATCCAACAGTAACACCAACATTCAAAGACAGGCATCCTTCTTTAGCGGGTAGTGGGATTCCCAGATGTTGACATTGCACATTTCGCCTTGTTCTCTGTTTGGAGGGACGGGTCCGCATTGGTTAGTGTGTCTTTCCTCACACAATTAAGGCATCAATGTCCAGAATCTTTGTGGATATTGTATCAGCTTAATGCTTTAAAATCCCTACAAGTCAATTTGGAATTGAAAGATTCAGTATGGGCAAAATCAAGGCTAAGCATGATGTGGACTATTTAAAACATACGTCTTTGGAGACGTAAATTGGAGAATAGCCAAAGATAAGATGCTCATTCATTCAGTTTATTCCACAAACATAAAATCATCAAAATGTGCCATGCAATGAACTCAGGGTTAGGGGTGTAAAGATGAACAGGTATGCTCTCTCCAATCCCACAAGTTTAAAGTCAAGGAAGAAGACAGATGCACAACCAAATTATTAAATGCAATGGAATGTATGCCTTGTGCACAGCTGTATGGAGAAAGGTGATGGCACAGTGATATCTACAAGTGAAAAGCACACAGGAGGAAGTTGCCAATTCTCCTTGAGACCATTACCTATTGGAATGGTTGTGATTAACACTTAGAAAAGTGGAAAAGCAAGTAAGCTGAGGTTTGTGTTCAGCAAATTCTGGTTTCCAGCATAAAGATTAAAAAAAAGAGGTCCCCAATGTGACAAAGTAACTTTTGATGGTAATAGACACTGAGGTTGTAAAACAAATCCTATTTTGTCACCGCATCGCTTTCCTCCTTATGACCTGTTTATCAACCCAGCAGAGCTAATGCTTGCCCAAGTTTCTCGGCATTCACGATGTTTCCCAATGGCAAGTCTGAAGTCTTTCCTGGGGAAAATCAGAAATAGATTCTGTCTCCCTGGATAGAGAATGGCTTTCACTTGAAATTTCTTTTTTTTGGGGGGGGGGGTATTTTAATTATTAGCTTCTGAAAGGAAAACACAACCTCTTGTCTATCAAATACATAAAGGCAAGAATTTGGTAGCTGGTAAAATGATACAAGCGATTTGAGAACTATTTAGAAATGTTTCATATAAACAAAATGGTGACACCAAAGACACCAAGAATAAATGAAATGATACAGACGTTTCCTGATTCTCAATTATCAAGTTGGACCAGGCAACTGTGATCTCCAGTACCTAGTATAGAACCTGGCATAAAGTAAGTGCTCAGTAAAGAGCTGTGAATGAATGAATGAGTGAGTGAGTGAATGCACGAATTAGGGGCATTGATTAGCTATGAGGAAGACTACTACATTTTTCTGCTGTATGCAAAGGTCTTTTTTTGTGTGCTCCAAGTTTTCTTTATCAGACACCCCAACATATATCAATAATTACTCTGCCTGCTGATGCTATTTCTCTGGAATGTTCCAGAAATCCTAACTCTTGGTTGGGTTGATCATATAAGAGTTGATAGTATTGCTATTTCTACAAACTGCAGGACCCCCTATTCCTTTGTTTATTTGACAGTCTAGTTATATATGTATTCCAAGGCATATCTATTCCAGGATCCACTCATGCATCCGTTAGTCAAGTGTATGTTAGCACATAACATGTGCTAGGAACTACACCAGGCACTCGGGGCTTAAAGAAGTCTGGAATGAGATCCCAGCACTGAGGTTATTCACAGTTTGTAGCGATTGTGAGATGGGTGATCAGACATATGAATGGATCATTTTAAACACAGCATAATAAGAAACACAGCAGAGGAACTGAACAAAATGAGGTGAAGTATCAGAGTGGAGAGAGCAATTTGTGATAATTTCTCGATAAATATACCATTTCAGCTGAGCCGGGGCATCCAGTGAGAAGGGACACTCCAGGTGGGGAAGAGAAATGGAGTATTCCAGGCAAGAAAACCACATTTATAAAATCAAAAAGATGGAAAATGGTAGAGTATCCTTGAGAAATGGGGGCTAGTTCAGTTGAGCAAATTTTGGCAGGGAGGGGAAAGAAGAAAGCCTGAAAGGGTAGATTAGAAGTCGATCATAGACTTTTAATCTTCATTCACAAGGCTTTAGGATTAACCTTGTAGATAACAGGGTGCCGTTGACTTTCTACAATACTGCACAACATACATACAGAAAAGAGCACACAGAAATGAGTGCATTTGTGGAACAACTCCAAGATCAAAAAATAGAACATGTCCCACATGCCCACTTCTACTTACTTCCTCACCAAGGGTAACCCCCATCCATATTTCTAACAGCATAGATTAGCTTTCTTGGTATTGTACTCCATGTAAATGGAATTATATAAAACGCCTTTTTACTCAGTATTATGTTGGTTAGATTCATCATATTGCTCTGTATAGTTGTAAGTTATTTCTTGTCATTGCCGTATATTATTAAATCACATAAGTACACTACATTTTTAATACATTATACTGTTGACCAACATCTTTATGTCATTTGCATTTCAGATCAATGACAAACAGTGCTGCTATGCATATTCTAACACATCTTTTGGTGAATATATGTACAGATTTTGGTTAGGTATGTACCCAAGAGTGTTCAGTTCTAGTAGATAATGCCATGTTGATTTCCTAAGTGTGGCTGTCCTAATATATTCTTCAATTAGTCATGCAAGAAATGCCTGGTTATGCCACAACCTCAACACAACGATGATTTTTTATTTATTCAATTAATGTTAAGCTTTTCAACTAGATTGAAAATTTCACGAGGACAAAAAACACGTTGTGTCTTTTTTTTATTCGCCGCATTTCTAGCAGCTAGTACAATGCTTGCCATATGGCAAAAGATACATGCACACGCACGCATACATACATATGTACTAGATTATTTTCAGATTATAATATTTGTCTTAGATTCCTCTGTTAAGACAGAATCAGTACAACAGCCTACATTCTTAATTACGAAATCTATGATTATAGATGAAAATGGGGAATTACAGGTGAGATAATAAATGAATTTCCATGCCATGCCAAAATACTTAGTGAATTTGGTCATTCAATCCAAAATGTAGCTAATATAATGAGGAAGGAAAAAATTTTTAAATTCCAGTAAGTTGTAAGAACCAAACAATTTTTTTGTGTTTACCTCCTTTAGAGATGTTTTTGTAGCATCTCTTAAATAGAGCCTATGTCTATTTTTGTGAATTAGTGGTAGGAAAAAAATGTCAGAGGAAAAATGGAAAAGTAATGCAACTACTTGCTTTGCTAGGACCTCGCCCCAAGTCCACATCCACTGTCATCAGTTAAAAAGCTGGCTCTTCTTCCACTGATTAATTTCTACTTGGCCATTGTTAATAATGAGGCTAGAAGAACGTGTTTACACAGGGCAAAATGAAAGGCACAACATACATACATAAGTCATCATTAAAGAGCATCAGAGGTGAGAGGGTAGCTGTATTAACTCCAGGACCCTGGCTTCCTCCCTGAACCCTGTTCGCCCTCACGGAAACCTTTAGTTGTATTATATTAGTTGTAATGAATGATTATGATGCAAGCACACACTTGGAATTAGAAATGGCTTAGCGATACATCAGTTTACACCTTCTCCATAGTTTAAATCTGATTATTTATGTAATTCTATGGAACAAATCACCTCCAAATTTAATGACTTAAAATCATGATTCTCATTGATTATCTCTCGCAGTTTCTGTGGGTCAGGAATTCAACCCAGTAGTTCTAATCCAGGGTGTCTCATGAGTCTGAGGTCAAATGGTGGCTGGGATTGGGGTCATTTTGAAAGCTGCTTCACCCTCATGTCTGATGCTGGGCTTGGATGACTTGACCAGGGGTCTGTAGAAGGTAGGGCTCCCCGGGCATCTTTCTCCATCTCTAGGTGGTCTTCCCATGCAGACTTTCCAGCATGGGCTTCTTATATGTGGGCTCAGGGCTTCCAAGGTGCATGCCCCAAGAGAGAGAACACCAGGCAAAAGGTATTTTGTTTTTTAATACCTGTCTCTGGAAGTCAGGCAGCCTCACATCTGGGCTTACTCAGAATCAAGGGAAAGGAATATAGACCTCACTTGTAGATGAAGGCTGTGAGCACTACATTGTAAGAAGAGCATCTGGGATTTCTGTGGTCATCTTCGGAAAATACTCAATCTATGGTATTTTGTTATAGCAGCCCAAACTAACTGAGACACATCAATTATAGACATATAAATAGAGATCTACATAAATGTTGAATATATGAATCGATATCAATTAATTAATTCTGTCTGTATTAGCTCAGGCCGCCACACCAAAATACCGTAGACCGGGTGGCTTAAACAACAGAAATTTATTCTCTCACAGTTCTAGAGGCTGTAAGTGCAACAGTAAGGTATTGATACGGTGGTTTACTCTGAGGTCTCTCTTCTTGGCTTGCAGATGGCCACCCTCTTGCTGCCTCTTCACATGGTTGGCCCCCTGGTGTCTCCTTCTTCTTACGATGACACCAGTCCTACTGGATTAGGGCCCATCCTAAAGGCCTCATTTTAACTTAAATGCCTTTCTTCAAATAAAGTCATATTCTGAGGTACTGAGGGCTGGGAATTCACAATATTTGAATTTGTGAGGGAACACAATTTAGCTTATAAGTAAGAGGTCATAAAGTAAGAGTGCTCCTTTGTTCAACTATTTAAAAGAATTGGAAATGATCATACTGCCCACCCGTCGCTCCTCTTCTCTAAGCTCAAATCCATGCCCTCGGTAACACCGATGTCTCAGAAAGCCAGGGCACCCATTGTGTGGCCCAGAAACAGTTGCTAGGCTTTGTCAGAATAAAGCAAAGCTATTATTTTCTTGCCTTTGAAACTCCATTTATTATAAAGTATTCTACTAATAGTTTTTCTGATGTTCTGTTTCTCATTCTCTTTCATGAAATCTTAATTGTCCTTAAATGTATTAGTCTATTTATTATTATATTCTTTAATCTTTATAACCATTATATAAATTCAGTATTGGTATACCCATTACAGAGGTAAAGATACTGAGAATAAAAGGGTTCAGCAGAGATATAGGTCTAATGATAATGCCTGAATATGCATTTAAAATTATATTACATGCAGAACTTTTTATTCATCTTGCATAACTTTCAAGGTCTACGTGAAGACAGTGCTATAGCCTTCCCCTGAGCAAGCGAGTGAGGTCAGAGGGGCCTGTTAATGTTTCCTGATTGCATTTCCTTACCTTTTCTTTGCACCATTTAAACACATTTATGTGAACATTTGTTATATAAATTCTGATCGTAAAAATAATGCATGCCTATTTTCCACAATTTGGAAGGTGTAAAAAAGTTTAAATTTGAAAATAAAAACCACCCATTATCTCACCAACCTAAAATGATGGCTCAGATACTTTTTTGTTTCTTCCAGATATAGATTCACTCCCATACACACACACACACACACACACACACACACATTTTTATACATATATGCCTATATTTCAATATTATAAAACACTTTTCATAAACTTGATTTTTAATGGCTGCTAAATAATCCAATGTGTATATGTAACCCAATTCTGAAATAATTAACCTTCTTTTCTAAAAGGACAGAAGATCACAATGTAATTCTCATAATTCCATTAATTACACTTTCTTGTTAAAACATTCATTTCATTTCTTGGTAAAAAACCAACAATTTCTTCAGCTTGGAATTTGATCCCTTGTCCTAATGAGACTATATATATTCTACTCCTAAGCCATAGGATATTGTAGATGGAAGAGCTCATGGAAATCATGAGCCCCAAACACTTTATTACATATGCAGAGAAGTAAGGCCCAGAGACGGAAGTGGGGTTGCCAAGGTCAACAGCAAAATCTGAGAACTCATATTTTGATCATTGCGACAATCATCATAAAACGAGATGTCTTTCCCATCCCTTAAGTTATTCAACAAATGTTTGTTGCATGTCTTTTAAGCACCAGGCACTGTATATCTGTAAAGCAGGAAATGAAATAAATCTGCCTCCTGCTCCTTGAAATTTACAGTCACCGCATCCCCTCTTCTACTCCAGGAGTCTCCTTAGAATTTTCTTAACATGCAGCCTGCATCTCTTTGCCTGAGGCCATTTTCCAGCTTCAGAAATGGGCTGGACCCTCTTGCCAATCAGGCTAACGTGTCAGAGAAGTAACATTCCAGAAGTGGCCTCAACCAAAGATGGCGAGAGTTGGTAGTTCGATGCCCCAGCCCTCTTGCATCCTCCTACTGGCAATGGGGCACTTGTGAGGCATGTTCCACATAGTCCCCAGTGGGTTCCCAGTATGATGGAGCCTCAGTGGTCTCCAGGGGACCCATCCTTGTTTTGCTCATAGCGCCTCCTGGGATTACCTCCCTGGACAATGGCAAAAACAAAGAAAATACAACTACAATATGCTCTGCCCTTTGATTATTATGGCAGTTCTTCATGGAAATAATCATTGGGCAGATAAAAGGAAATATATACTTAATCTAGGAAATATTGTCTTTTTATTTGACTAGGAGCTACCTCCAATGAAATCTTTGCCTCACGTTCTGCTTCTGAGGAAAATGTAAACCAAGACAAACTCATATCAACATTTACCATGTACATTCCTTAAAGGAAAAATTATAGGATACGATCAAATGACACAGCAGGGAAAACCTTCCAGTCACCTATTGCTACATAATAAACACAACTTTATGTCTAACTTAGTATCTAATTGATTTTTATTATCTCTAATGGGTTCGAAGTGGACGGACTCCCCTGAGTGGTTCCCATTCTATGGATATTCTGTGGAAAGAGTCAGATGATAGCCAAAATTGGAGTCACTTGAAGGCTTCGTCACTCCCCTCCCTGGTATGTGAACTGATCCCTAATCGGAGCCTCTGTCCCTAATTGGAGTCTCTCCACACATGGTTAGCTTGGGCTGCCTCACAGCATGGAGGTTTCTGGGCAGTCAGACTTTTTACATGGTGGATCTTTCTTCTAGCACCTAATCCAGGAAACAGCAAATGCAAGTGGTCAATATTTAAAGGCTTGAGCCTGGAAACTGGTACTGTATCTCTTCTACTGCATTATACCGGACAAGCAGTCTCAGAGCCTGCCCCAATTTAAAGGGGTGGGCACAGACCCCACCTTTCAATGGCAGGAATATCAAATACTTTGACTAGCAGTGGCAGTGGTAGGAGGCCGAGGCAGCACCTTTCTGTGTAAGAGAGATAGTTAAGATGAGAACTGAAAATATAGGAGAAAGCCAGGCTGAGAGGCGGAGAGAAAGCCTTCTCGACAGAGAGGAGGATGTATGCAGACACTCAGCATTCTGAGGACTTGAACGGAAGCCAGTATGGCCCAGAGGACATATTGAGAGGGAGGGTGAGGGCCTGATCTGGCTGTGCCATGTGGCTGATGTTAACTATTTTAATTTGTATTTTAATAGAAATCAGAATCAGTGGTTTTGTGATCTGATTTATAT
>NW_011888810.1:3211465-3216150 GCF_000151845.1 Pteropus vampyrus | reverse complement strand
TATCTAATTGATTTTTATTATCTCTAATGGGTTCGAAGTGGACGGACTCCCCTGAGTGGTTCCCATTCTATGGATATTCTGTGGAAAGAGTCAGATGATAGCCAAAATTGGAGTCACTTGAAGGCTTCGTCACTCCCCTCCCTGGTATGTGAACTGATCCCTAATCGGAGCCTCTGTCCCTAATTGGAGTCTCTCCACACATGGTTAGCTTGGGCTGCCTCACAGCATGGAGGTTTCTGGGCAGTCAGACTTTTTACATGGTAGCTCCTTCTTCTAGCACCTAATCCAGGAAACAGCAAATGCAAGTGGTCAATATTTAAAGGCTTGAGCCTGGAAACTGGTACTGTATCTCTTCTACTGCATTATACCGGACAAGCAGTCTCAGAGCCTGCCCCAATTTAAAGGGGTGGGCACAGACCCCACCTTTCAATGGCAGGAATATCAAATACTTTGACTAGCAGTGGCAGTGGTAGGAGGCCGAGGCAGCACCTTTCTGTGTAAGAGAGATAGTTAAGATGAGAACTGAAAATATAGGAGAAAGCCAGGCTGAGAGGCGGAGAGAAAGCCTTCTCGACAGAGAGGAGGATGTATGCAGACACTCAGCATTCTGAGGACTTGAACGGAAGCCAGTATGGCCCAGAGGACATATTGAGAGGGAGGGTGAGGGCCTGATCTGGCTGTGCCATGTGGCTGATGTTAACTATTTTAATTTGTATTTTAATAGAAATCAGAATCAGTGGTTTTGTGATCTGATTTATATGTTTGAAAAAACTTCTCTAGTTCAGTGAAACTCAGAATGTGAACCTCAGATCAGTTACCAGATCACGACGAGTACAAAAAAGGAGCATAAGCATTTTGAAACTTTCAGAGCATTTTGACTGCTGCGACATCTAAGCACATTTTTATTGCATTTTTTCATATTTTAAAAGAATGTTGGTCCATGATGCAATGCAGAAAAAATACCTAGCCTTTTACCATGGATAGTTTGTCTAACACTTCTCTGGCTGCTGTGCAAAATGGGAGGGTGGAGGAGGTTGGCAGAGGGGAGATGAGTTGAAAGACTCTTGGTTGGCGACAATGACTTGGGTAAGAGTATCAGTCATGCAGGGGGAGAGAAGGAACAGGTTTAAATGAAGTTTTGAAGGTAAAATAGGCAGAACCTGATGAAAGGTTGCTGGTGGGGAAGAGAGAGAGGTGGGTTTCCAAGATGGCTCCCAGGTCTCTGACTAGAGAAACAGATTTGATGGAGACACCATGTAGTAAGACTCGAGTGACTGAAGAAAGGAAAGAGAATTCAGCTTTGAACTGCTGTACTTTCGCCATTACGGCCTTTGCACTGAAACCTCTAATGGTCATTGTAAAGGAGCTACGTACAGAAGGATAAGAAACATTATCTTTCTATTTTAATTAGAAGCCACCTACACTTCAGAAACAAGTCGACATAATTCATTTTTTTAATCAAAGAGAATTCTTTGAGAGCAAAAGAGATATAGCATCCAAATAAATGACTTGTAATTTTCTTAATGAACTAAGTCATCATGAATCACTTTGTGGAATCACCCCTGTGCTGTGGAGCCTGTGGCACTTCCAACAATGTGACGCTATTTGGTAAATATTAGAGACTGTTAGAGAAAGAGGATAAGAAATGACCTTTCAATCTATATGGAGCATGTTAATTATGAAAAAGGCGGCAATCAGTTGTAAAGAATTGTTCGGCTGTCGTCACCACTGAAGCATGCGCCTGCCTTTTGGTTATGAATTATCCTTAGAAGAAACATGGACGCATGACATTTACATTTGCAATGTCATTTAGCATAAGCATGCATTCTTATTAATGTCTTTGGGTCCTACATAGTCTCAAATATGGAGTGTTTTTAAGCTCAAGTATATTTTCAAGCTTCCTCCTAGACACCGCCTAGGAGGCAGCACGGTGTTGGGGAATGAGAGCAGAGTCATATGTTCCTTGTCTTGAATCATGAACTGCCTCTTACTACCAGTGGGATCCAACTGCATTTTATTTCACCCAAAATCTACCACACTTATTTGCCCACAGAAGCCTTTTCATTGCATAAAACCTCTTGATATTCCACAATTTTGTGGAATTCGCATTGGTTCAGTGGCTCGTAAAATGGGAATTTGGGACACGGAGCCTGGGTTAGTGTACCAGTTCCACCATTTACTAAACATGGACATGAAACCTCCGAGACCACTGCTTTCTTTTTTGTTAAGTGGGAAGAAAACACTTTAGTACCACTGACATTGAAAAGAATAAATAAAATGAAGAAAGGCAGGTAAAATGGTTGGCAAAGAACTACGCAAATAGCACAGCTTAATACACAGCAGCCACGTTTTAGTTTTCTGTAGCCCCAGTGCCTGGTACATAATAAATGATCATGGTCTGTCAAATTCCTTCTAGGAAGAGACTGTGAGAGTTAGGACTGGAGTCAGTTGGCATAGCTGAGACAAGAACCTGAGTCTCCTGGGGCCCACTTCTGAGTCCCTTTCATTCTAGAGCATGGCTTCTCAGTACTGGAAGAGGCTCACGTGTAGTTTAGAGAGGAGGAAAGGAAAGATAAGAGGAGAATTGAGTAAAATTGTTATTACAAAAGAAAAGGTAAGAAAGAAAGGAAGAAGGGAAAGAGGAGGGATTGATGAGTTGGGGAGGGAGTGAGATAAAGAGTGAGAAAGAGGAGGGAGGATGGAAGAAAAGAAGGGAAGGAGGAAGAGAGAAAGAAGGGGGAAGGAAGGGAGGGAGGGAGGAAGGAAGGAAGGAAGGAAGGAAGAAAGAAAGGAAAGAAAGAAGAAAAGGGTCTATTGTAGGTAGAAATTAAATCTCCAAATGAAAGCTCAAGACATAGAAGACTGCCATTAGACTCATGAAAGCTAAGGCATAATTTAGCAGGTTAGGTTTTTTGCTATGGAATTAGGTTGGCTCGATCCTGACTCTGGCCCTTATGTACAGGAAGACCTCAGATGAGTTTTCCTGGTGTCCATAATCCTCAGCTTCCTTATCTTTAAAATGGAGAAAATAATGCTCTTTATTTCAGCGTCGTTATGATGAGAAAACAAAATAGCTCTTGTAAAATACTTAGCCGAGTGCCTCCTGGCTCGTGATGACACTGACTCAGTGTGAGCCAGCACATGATTATCGTGGCCACAGGCGGCGTGTAACCTGTGACACTTTCAGAATTGACAATCTCAGGGTCAGCCCAGTATCAAGACATGAGACTGAGTGAAGAGGGGGAAACGTATGGATGAAATAAAGACTTGTGGATTAGGATTCGGTTTATGAATGTGAAGGCTCCCAGAAATGAACACTTACATGAGAGCTTTCGTGAGGGTGAGGTAGATCCTGACGCGCAATAAAAAAAGATAGTGCTAGGTATTTTTCCTAATAGCAAACTGTATGAAGATTGGAAAGGAAAATAAATATGTTATATTATTAAACCAATTATTAAGACAAGGTGTATAGGGTAGAAGATGGTGTAATTGAATAGACCTACTAGCATTCTGAAATGTGTGTGTGTGTGTTTTTTTTTTTTACTGAGTTTGGATTTTCATATAAGAGAAATTAGAGGGTATGACATATAGAGGAAGGGAGGCTCCCTTTGTCAATCAATTTAATGAATTCGGTCAAAATTAATTTCTGACCGAAAATGATCTGAAAATGTGACAGAAATGAGCAAATTCCTGTGTTTGAAATTAGGAAATTTCAGAAATTGGGGTGATCGAGAAAGAATCTGTTTGCCTTTTACATTTTCAAGAGGATTTGGACATGCCAAAAACGTGTAGAAAACTATTCATAGGTGGGTATCAGGAAAAAGAATGGGTCTAACCAAAAAAAACAAAAACAAAAAAAGGAGGCTGGTACATGGTATGAAAGAAAACAAGTTGAAAGAACTAAAGGCTAACCAGGGACACAAGAATTATTTTGAAATACCATGCATCTACAGTAAGCAGCAGAATTAAAACCAAAGGAGGCGATATTGGTGAAAAGATGTAAGGTACAACATTCTAGCAATTATTTTTAGCAATGGAATGAGTCTGCTGGAAAAGTACTGAGTTCTGCATCACTTGAGACACTAAAATGGTTATGAGTGATGATTGGTCAGTAATGCTGAAAATGGAATGACTTCACTGAATAGAGGTATTGGGTTAAATCACCATCACCCATAGTGCTTGCTGAAATACTGTTACGGGATACTAATAATTATTAGAAAAAAATGAAGATAAGATAATTTGCTGGTCAGGTAAGTTTAGGAACATTAAATTAAACTAAGTTAAACGTGTCAAAGAATCTTTAGCTCTGAGACTCTCCAAGGGGGGACAGTAGTATGTATCATTTCCAATAGAACAAGAGAAACTTTTTTCAAGATAAATATCATGCTGGGGGCAGGGGGAGAGCTGTGTGATGAAATGATCTTTAGGAAACACTGGTGTACATAATCTCCAAATTATTTTCTATTTGAAGATTCCATGAGCCCATATGAGAAAAATCACATCAATGCTGGTAGCCGTGGTCAAATTTAATGGACGTCATAGAAAAACCAAGAGTACGGAAATCATAGCCAATTAGGGACCCTTAAGTTAGAGCCGATGAAAGAGAAGAATGAGGGAAATAAAGACATTATTTGTAGAGCTGTCTCAAGTAACTGAGAAGCAAACACAGTAGTGGGCATGAGAAA
>NW_011888810.1:3183547-3211415 GCF_000151845.1 Pteropus vampyrus | reverse complement strand
TAGTATGTATCATTTCCAATAGAACAAGAGAAACTTTTTTCAAGATAAATATCATGCTGGGGGCAGGGGGAGAGCTGTGTGATGAAATGATCTTTAGGAAACACTGGTGTACATAATCTCCAAATTATTTTCTATTTGAAGATTCCATGAGCCCATATGAGAAAAATCACATCAATGCTGGTAGCCGTGGTCAAATTTAATGGACGTCATAGAAAAACCAAGAGTACGGAAATCATAGCCAATTAGGGACCCTTAAGTTAGAGCCGATGAAAGAGAAGAATGAGGGAAATAAAGACATTATTTGTAGAGCTGTCTCAAGTAACTGAGAAGCAAACACAGTAGTGGGCATGAGAAACAGTGTAACAGACAACCAATATATTGCCAAAAAAAAAAAAACAAAAAACCAAACCTGGACAATGGGAGAATTAAACAACAAAATGAGAGCCAGAAAGAATGGGAAGGACATGAAGTAGTGGTGGATGTGGGTGTGTCTTTTATTTTTAAGTATGAGATGTACCTGGCCTGAGGCCAGACCAATGTGGACATCGTCAGCTTCCTTCCCGATGGGAAGAACTCCTCAGGAAATCCATCCAGAAGGCTTCACAGGAAATGTGGATTCAGACAGGATTGACTCTTCATGACAGAGACTGTCCCTAAACACAGTGACCTGGTGAAGTGCCTGCCCTCTTCTCTCATGGGGCATGACTGTTTGGTGAACTGAAATCAGTGCCCAGCTCCTTGGACTAAAGACTCATGAAGAGCACATTTGGTCTTCAATTCTTCATTCTCCCAGCCCTGGGGAAAGTTATAACACTTTGCTACTCTCAAGTACCACTTCCTAATTCCCTCCTGGCTGGTCATAAATTATCTGCATCTCCAATGTCCACCCAATATCCTACAGAATTTGAGCCCCTATGGCTTTCCCAGTCAGGTCTTAATTAGATCTTCTTTCTCATCCAAGCTTTGACCTCTCATGGCAGAATTCCAGCTAGCCCCCAACGAACAGAAAGCTCTAGTCCTCTTCATTGTTTAATGAGCCACTAAGCTGATTCTAAAGGAGAACAAAGGAGAGATGAAGCTCTTTTAAATGAGACATGCCTGTCCTTTCCTGTTACAGCCCCACCCGGTGCCTGCTCTGGGACCTCTGAATAGCTCTCATCGAGAAGAACCTCATATTTCTCACCAAATCCATAGCTTAGGAAGTCACATTACAGCCCTTCAGTACATCTGGAAAGATTAGAACGTATAAAAAAAAAAAAAAAAAAGCCTTTGGCACAAGCAATTTAAAGCTCAAAGCTCTAATCTGGAATTGGTATATTTATCCTGGTCTTTAATTATTAATGTTGTTTTATTGATCGAATACCTAAAACGCAAACAACAAAAACTGTTCAAACTAATTATTGTGGGCTTTCTACCTTTTGGGGCTTCTCTACTAGTCTTCAAATCTAAACCTTTTTTCCACCAATCAATAGGGTTTAACTCATTAACAAGTTCTAGCACCTTGTTTCTACAGCTCGGCAATCTCCCCCTTGATCAACAGGAAGTGCACTAAATCTCATCCCTGGCAATAGCTGCACGGCCTATATAAATGTATATTCCTCAGAACTTTAAAACCGGATTTAATAAGCCCACTTTCTGGTATTCTGTGCTCAGTGGCTAACCAATCATTCATAAAAAAAAAAAAAAAATTATTGCACACTTCTTTATCTTACCACAAAAATATTATGTTATTAATGAATCTTATAAACTGGGGTAGGACAGGATTATCATGGAGACATGAGGTTACCTTGACACCAGCTCATGCCTTTTCATTGGGTCGGTCACCAATGTCAGTTTGGTAGAAATTTACTCTGAATAATATTTATGGATGGGGAATCTGACAGGTTAAAACAGGTTGCTATTTGTGAGGGGCATTTCCTTTTGGAGCCATTAGCCTGATTTTTGATTCACAAGTGTGGCTCCAGTATCCACTCCAGGCAACTAGCTATTTACCACCTTGTGCTATTGGCTATAAAGGCAGGAGGAGATGAAAGTATGCCAAGATCTTCAATGCCACTAGAAAAAAATAACTCTAACTCCTTTGAATAGATTATAGGAACTAGAAATGTTAATTAAGCATTTATTTACTCAGGGCAGTGCTAGACATATAGTTGGCAGGCTATAAATATTTGTAGAATGAATAAATGAATGCCAATTGTCAGATTGTTTGCCATCAAGGAACTTGCAACCTAGTAAGGATTTAAGGGAAGATACCACAGACCCATCCTCTCCGTCTCTGTGAACCCAAAGGAGAATATATGACATTCTCTGGCTTCCACACATTCCTCCAAAGCCTTCTGAATATAATTATGTGTTCTGTTTGTATCACCTCTTGGGATAATGAGGACCATATGTTAAAATTTTCAGTGGAAAGTAGGACTACATTTATTTTGTTGGTTAAATTATCTGCGTGCCCTCGGGAAATCATTATGTTTAATATATTCGAGGTGCTACAAGAAGGTTCACACCAACAGGGTAGAGACAGTTCTTTCTTTGCCTTGAGGAACTTACAATGAAAACAGAAAAACAAGGCAAGCTGATATGAACCAGATGAAAGATATGATATATCTTTTAATTTTGACCCTACTCTTTGGACATACACACGAAATCCATAGCTGTTAATTGCATACATTTCTAATGATACTATTCAGCCTATCTGAAATAACGCTTGCGAGATTTTCAAAAAATATTCTAAATCACTGGTCAATTAGTGTATTGCCTTTCTTTCAAGACAATTCAACTTGGGTTTGAAGAGGGAAGTCTATGGTCATGACGTGCCAAAATGATAAAAGAGAACTGAAAAATTCAGCTATATTCCTACATATATATACCAAGTGAACATCAGGAAGACTGATAGACTTTTTCAGCGGTCTGGCATGATGAGTTAAAGGCAAAAGTTGACAATATTATATATATATATATAAGTCTAATGTTGCGCTTATACATAAATCTTAGAAAGTCTTCAAAACATTAAAATTTTCTAAAATGACACAATGAATCATGATTGAAATGGATTTCATCAGTTTTAATTATGAAAAATGAATAACTTAGAGTTTATATATTTATTTGAGAGAGATAATATTCTCTAGATATCGTTCTATAATTATTTTGCTATTATAAGTACATAGTGATATTTCAGAGGATGTATTTCTTTTTTCATGCCTGGCAAACTAAACAAAATTTTACATAGCTATGTAGAGAATGGCTAAGTCTTTCCTTCAAGATGTATGACAGTCATAAAAAATCCTAGGAGCAGAGATGATGTCATATATAAGACTAATTAACACACCTACAAGATAATGTATGTTATAAGGTCTTTAAATTTTTATTAAGGTCATTGTGAAGTATGGCCTAAAACTAGGACTTGGGCTCAAACATCATCTGTGGGAATGAGGAATAGCAGAGGCATGGTTTTGTGAAAGTGATGGTGAGGACTTGGGCTCAAACATCATCTGTGGGAATGAGGAATAGCAGAGGCATGGTTTTGTGAAAGTGATGGCATCTCCTTTATCTCTTTGTCACAAAAGTTCATCATCCCTAAAAGAGGGCCCTCAAAAAGACTGAGATTTTAAAGAGTTATAAGAGACTGACAGGTGGATGAGCAGAGAGATGGCAACCAGTGAGGAAGACCATGGCAAAGGCTTAGGTGTGTGATAGTTCATGACATGCCTAGGAAATTAGCAGTATTTTGAACTAGAAGGTGGAAAATGGTGGGAGATAAGAAGGCAAGGAGATAGCAAGATAGAAGCCGTGGTGTTGCAGAGGGATTTTGTTTTGATTCTAAGGGTTAAAAGAGTGTGGCAGAGACAGTGATGATCACATCTCGTTTTATCCACTTCCCACCCATTTCTGTGCTCTTGCATTTAGGGGCAGTCCTGTTATCAGCTATGCACAGATATGATGGCTGTCACTGCCGGGCTGAAATTAACAATAGGTGGAACTGAATCCTACCTCTTCCTTTCCTCCATCTCCCTCTTTCTCCACCAAAGACCCACAGAGCCCCCAGTTGAGAAGGCAAAGCCATGACCACCAAATAACCACATGAAGGAATATTATTTTAGAGAGTTCCCTGGACCCATCATGAACTTTGAATGAGCAATAAATAAAACTCCATTAGGTTAAACCACCAGGATTTTTTAAGTGGAGGGGATTTTTAACCATCTTCTTAATTCTCATTAATCATCCTTACACATCATTTATTAGATTTTATCTGTAGAAGTTCCCATTCATACTATAGAAGGGTCCTAAATAAGGGATTTTCCTTTCCTATTTCCTTGAGTCTGTCCTAGAAAAATGGCTTCTTTTAAGATGTCAATGACCACTTGGTATTCAGAAATTCTCATTTAACTCAGTAGGTTCCTCAGCCATTTGTCTAGTCCACACAGTTTTCTTTCGATTCCCATTTTAGCATTTTCTCTTGGTTACATTAATAACTTTTGAGCTTTTCCATTGAAAAAAGTTTAGCAATTTATCTTTTATTTCCCCAAATTCCATTACTGACATTATCCTTTAGGGACATCCCTCCATGAAATACCATCAATCTTGGCTGGCACTCCCACCTGCCCAAGCCACAGGTTTTGCCAGCCCATGCAACCCCACGTTGAGGTCTTTACATGTCAATAGGTCAGGGCTGTGGTCAGGGGCTGTAGGAAGGACTCAATGGTTTTGGGAACGCTGTGTGACTATGGAGGAGCATGAGCCAACTCTTGGAAACTAAAAAAGCCCTCACCTTCTGCACTAGTGAGTACAGAGAACACGGTGGGGGAGGAGGATTTTGGCCACAGAAGCAGGTAGGGAATTGGTGCCAAGAAGATACTTAGGAGTTCATAACTGGCCTCTTGCCCAAATGGCCAATGGATCTGAAATTGTGCGCATGAAGCAAGAACTTGGCACAAGATTCGAGGTGATGAGTGTGCACGATGTCTCGGTTTGTGCAAGGGAAGGAGGCTGATGGGAAGTTTCAAGTCATAGATCTAGACAATGTCTGGGTAAGTCTCATGGAGCCAAAGAGTGTCCCAGCCTAGGACTGCAGTGGTTTTGTTGCAGAGTAAATAAATGTGCTGCCAACACTGTATTGAGAGAGAAGGATAGAGATCCATATGAAGGAAAAGCACTTAGAAGCATCTCACAGTTGGCTAGACCAACGTTCTAGGACTTAGGAGGGTTGACAAGTTGTAGGTAGCACTGGGAAGTATTCAGTGAGTGGGAGCTGCACTTTGTTCCATCTTGCATCATCTGGGGGAGGCAGATGAGGATGTCAAAGACGGGAAGTGGGAGGAGTGAAATATGTGGATACGAGTGACTGTGTAAGATTCCTCACCTTAATAATCAAAATGCATTTTTATAAGAGATTTATCATGTAATGTTATTAGGCCGAATAGGTCTAGGGCTACCGTGAATGAGTAAGGCACTGGCTTCTGGTGTAAATTTTTAGGGGGCATCCTACATTTGTACAATTCAGACTCTCTTGCCTCACTCTGGCCCTGTCAGATCCCATTCTTATTAAAAATCTTGATTTTTTTTCATCGTGAATGTTTTGCATTAATTTGGAATTTTATTAAATACTGCATTATTTTTTTTAAATAAAATCTTGATTACAAAGTTATTTGGTTCCCACTTACATTTTGCACTTGAAACGAATGCCTTACTCACCTCACCCTGATTCTGGCCCTGAGGCCCATTTTGCAAATCAAGAAAGAAGACTCAGATAACTTTGGTACTTTGCCCAAAACCACATGTCTAGTCCACACAAGAGATTTCAAACTCAGAAAAGCCTGACTCTGAAGCCTCTCATTCTTTCCAATTTAACTGTCATCCACCAAATAAGCTTATCTATTACCATTCAGGCAGGTGGGAATATCAGGCAACGCGATGGTATTCCGAGCAGGGGTATTCCTAAGGGACAATGTTGGAACTGGGGGGAAACGGGAGATAGGTTGCTAAATCCTTTTCGGTGGTTATAACATAACAAAAAGCTAATGTTAAAAGAGGAATTAAAATAAGACCCATGCATCAGACAGCAGCTGAGGAACCTACTGAATTAAGTGAGAATTTCTGAATACCAAGTGGTCACTGACATCTTCAGAGAAGCCATTTTTCTAGAACTCATGGCAGCAGGGAAGGAAAACATTTTATTTAGGACAATACCATGGTATGGATGAGAACTCCCAGAGACAATATCTAACGAATGATATGTTATGGTGAATAATGAGAATTAGACAAGTGGTTAAAATAAATTCAAAGACCAATGAGCTCCTGCAGATGACATTATTTACTTTATGGAGTGTGACCATACACTGCCTTAGTGGGAAAGAGAGTTATGTTAAGGGCCTGGACTCCACTACCTGCAAATGTAATGCTCAGAAAAGAGTTAGATTGTCAAATATCTATTGTACTAGTTAATTTTTTTTTTTTAAGTTACTGTCTCCTCATTGGGCATAAACCCAATGAGGGCAGATGTTATGTTAACTTTGCTTACCCTTTTATCTTTCACACACAGTAAATGCTTAACAAATCTTTTGGAATAAATAATGCATTTCAAGATGTATTTTTCGGAGAGAAAAAATTCCATGAGATGTTTCTATCAGAAGGGAGGCTGTATTTTAGACGCAGCCCCTTCGATAAACACATTTACACTATTTGAGCTCAAGCATGCTGGCTTTTTGTTGGTCCTTAAAGAAGCCACAGTTAGTTCTGTCTCATATCATTGGCACAAGCTGTACTTCCTGCTTGGAGTGCCTACCGCCATGATTTTCCTGCGTCTGGCTTGTTCCAGCTCTCCTAACTCGGCTTTAATGTCAACTCTTGAGAGAGACCTTCTCCGCCCAGCCAGTTTTTTTCTTTTCAGCCTCACTCTCTATCATCTTATTCCATTTCTTCACATGTCCTCCCCTCTGAAAAGATCTTTCCTCTACTTGCATTCTTGTGCTCTGAATTGCCCACTAGAATCTTATCTCCTTGAATGTAGAACATCATTGGTCTTGTTCAGAGCTAAAATGGTGTACTGGCTTTGGAAGCATTTGATAAATATTTGTTGAGTAATTAAATGAGTTGATGGATGAATGAAAACTATGCAGGCTTACTACTGAGTCTTACAAAAGAATGAGGGAGATCTGAATGAATGAATGTGGACAAATCTCCCAGATACATTAAACAAATAAAAAGAAGAAAAAGATCTGTAGAATAACTCAACTTACTTTTAAATTTGATGATATATGTATACATTCAGACAGAATCACATTCCTGCGCTGATATGAGGAAGGGTATACAAAAGGCAGTATGGAATGATCACACTTAATGGAAACACACATTTTTAACTTGGCTCATAGCCAAGTGACTCTTCCCAACCTAGGGAAGGGAACGGAACATGACCCTTTCGTTCATAGCAAAATACAGATTATGGTAGAGAACATAGAGATACTTAAATTCTCTGTTTAGCAAGTCTAGCCCAGTGTTGAGCACACAGCAGACTCTCAGCATTTATTTGTTAGATAAGCAAAATAAACTAATCTCAGGTCAAATAAGCGGTGAAGCATGATGTGCATCTCATTGAGAAAGCATACCATGGGGCCTGTATGTCATGTGAAGTTTAGACATTTGCACATGCAAGGAATAGAAGTTTCAACAAACAGCAGTAAAAGGTCATTGAGAAGCAAGTTCTGAGATAGAGATTTACAGGCAGAAACATCATTAGGGAAAGATCTCAGGAACAACACATGAATGGGAGTGAAGGAAGCAGGACCAGGCGGAAGGAGAAGAGTTGGGCTGAGATGCAGTAGCAACCGAAGCTTCAACCGATCCCTCAGGGACCTGGGATTGCTCGTTAGAGTTGTCCTGAATTGGACAAGTGCGTCAGCCCTTTACACCACTGCTTCTACGAGCTACTGGATGTGAGCTGCCTTTAGGAAGGTGTCATGACCTTGAACAAAGCAGCTCTCATGAGCCTAAGGCAATTCCCAAAGAGGCAATGCTCCCAGCAAGTGGATGAATGACTGCCTGTGTGCTTCAGTCCAGAGGTGGGTCTGATGGTACAGCACCGCGTTAACAATCTCACTAATCCCAACGCAGAAAAATATATATATAATTATCCTAAGAATATGGGTGTTAATGATGGAAATTATTTTACCTAGTTCTCGGTGCATGAGTTTAACAACTCTGAACTAAGTATTATATTGCTATCACAAAGCAATATAACTTAAAGAACAACAACAAAAATAATATTCATTAAGCCATTCAATATTTATTGAGTCTCTACTAAGTGATCTAGGTACTGTGGATACAGCATTGAAAAAAAAAAGATGACAATGCCTGCCCTGTTTAAACTTACATTCTAGAGGGAAGATGCAGACAAGATAGAGATAGCCAGCCTGATGGACGGATGATGGATAGATGCATTACTAGATAGTATGATGGATGAATGAAAGGATGGATGAGTGAGTGGGTGGACTGGTGGATGGATAGATCACTAGATGGATGGAGAGAGAAAGAGAGAGAGAGGGAGGGAGAGAAGGAGGGAGGGAGGGAAGGAGAGAGAGGGAAGGAGGGAGAGAGAGAGAGGGAAGGAGGGAGAGAGGGAAGGAGGGAGAGAGGGGAGAAATGAATTAGTCTGAGATTACGAAAAGTATTATAGAGAAAAATAAGGCAGAGGAAAAAATGGAGAAGTGGTGAAGCAGGGGTGAAATTCATTGTTTTATAAGTCATCATGGATGACCTCACTCAAAAAAGTAGCTTCTGAGCAAAGCCCTGAAGGAAGTGATGAAGCCACGTATATATTATACTCGAAGGAAGATGTTCTCAGCCAAGAGGAGAACAATGCTAATAGCTAGCATTTATTGAAAGCTCATCATGGAACAGGAACCCTGCTAAGTGTTTTATAAACTACACCTTGTTTAAACCTCCAACAGGTAATATTATCTCCCTCTGAGAAAACTGAGACCTAGAGAGATTAAGGAATTTATTTCCCCAAGGTCACTCAGCAAGCAAATGCAGGAGCCAGGATTCAAACTCAGTGTGAAAGCCTTCTTCAGAGAAAGAAAAGCAAAGGGGAAACTGGACTATCCTTGACCATAGAAATATGTCCCATCACTGGCTCCTTGAAGCTGGCCATACCTGGGCATGTCCAGACACTCTATCTAGTAGTAGAGGAATGAAAATGTTGACCCATTCAGCCTGGTCCCAAAGCCTGAGTGGTTAACCACTGGGATACACTGCCTCCCAAAGAGCCCGGACTCGGTGGGTGCCAACTATTTGTTCTGGCTAAGATTTTAATGCCCAGATAGGCAGGCTGAGTTAAGCAAGCCCTTCACAGAGTGCTGCCTTAACTACGTTTCTTGAGTCCAATTTCACAAACTAACCAACCAACCAACCAGCAAAAGAAAGATGGTAGAGAAAGACTCCCGAGTTTTTTGAGAAGCAGCAGCAGGACCAGCCAGGCTGGTGATAGACAGCATGATCGCTCTTGTTCTGAGGGACGCCTGATGTTGGCTCTATGCCCTCAGGCTTCATTGTATCTCCTCAACCCCCTGACAGAATTATAGGCTTCTTTGACACCTGTCCCCCTAAGCATCCTCCCCAGCCCCCAGGCCAACTTACCCACAGGATGCAGCCTCAGTGAAGAGGAACAGATGGATTTGACTGTGCACCATTTGGACTTCACCCAATGCCTCACGCTTGGCTTTTCCCACACAAATTAAGCTGATTGTGCATCAGAGGACCCTTCTCCTTTTTTAGCAGACCCTGACCTAAGGGAGTTTGGGAAAGAGGCTAAGAACTGTTGCTGTTTCATCCAAGTTAGCTCTCACTATGGTCTTATTTCTCAGAAGAGTCTTATCAGGTAGGTATGTTATTTCTACTTTGCAGAAGAGAGGTGAAGGCTAAGAGAAGGTAACAGGCAGGTTAAGGCTATTCTCCTTTGTGTTCATACCATCGACGTCCATATTACAGTATGTATTGAGCTGTGTTCAAGGCTCTACAAGGCATGTTCAGTTCAATAATTATACAGAGCACCAAATTAAGCCCTGGAATTACGAGGATTTAGATTAGAAACAGAGGACCTGTTCTCAAGGAGTTCATGATTTAAAAGGGATTTCTCAGTCCTGGGGGAATTTTACTTTTACCTATGACATCCTCTATCACCTCCAAAAAAAAAAAAAAAAAAATAGGTCCAACTCTCAGAGATGCAGACCCAGAAACATGTTAGCTTCTAAGAATGCACTCAAACCTGTCCTCACTTAATCCTTTCTCCGAGTCCAGAGTTGAAAATGTTCCTGCCTCAACTCTCTCTTTTTCTATTCTGATTATAAAGTCTCATTTGGGTCAATTTCACTCTAACCTCATTTTACTCCCATGGCTCCACGATGTTCGGGGCTGTTTTCACTTAATGGTTGACATTTTGGACTTTTCTGCCCCTAAGCTTGGGCCAGATTCACCTCTGAAAGTTTCAAAAGATACAAGCTATGAAGATATTCCTATTTCTACACATTTAAAGCCTTCTCTTTATTGTCTTCTTGGATTCCTTATACATTTTACTACTTCCCCATCCTACCCCTTAGTCCCCCTAAATTAATGCATGAAGAATAATAGTTTTGGTGGGGAAGGTAGCGAGGGGAAGCAGGGAGAAGTACAGTCAGGAATGAATCAAATGAGTGGGAGATGCCAACCTTCCCGGATCGGGGCTTCTGGCTCCTAACTTATTAAATTACCTCTGATGCCTCCCTGATATCTCAGCTGTTCCTTAGGTATTTGTGAGCATCCAAATTGCCTCATCGCTAATCTCCATTTTGCTTCTCTGACTCCGAATTGTTTAATCCTTTTTTAAAGTCTCTTATCTGACTCAGCAATCTTTAAAATATTTTGAAGATGTTTTCTTTCCTCCTGGAGAGTAGCCATCAAGTATGATCACGGGGCCATATGTTAATTAGGCATCTAATCTGCCATTTCCTAGTGGGCCCTGATAACAGTTTTACAGAAGAACTAAGTTTGAGATATCTCTTCCAGAAGACTCTGGTTGGTTTCTTTCTTTGGCCTTTACCTGGAAATGTATTCTCTTGAGCCTTCTATTTTAGCATTTATAATATACCTGATGCAAACCTTGTCCGAAAGGAAAAAAAAAAAAAAAAAAACCTGTTCGCTAGATCTTAAGGGGGAAAAAAAGAACACAGGCTATTAGATATTTTTCTTTTCTTATTTTTTCATTTATATCTCCACTCCCCAAAGCTGAAATTTCTTCATACTCTTGGATCCCACCCTACTGTCACCACAGAAGTGCCTATGTTCAAATTTCATCCGTTTCCTGACTCAGCCAGATGTTTCCTGGCCATATCTATGACACTCGTCCAATATCTTTTGGTGCAGTTTTGGCCAGGACGAAAGCTATTTCCAGTCACCATTTCTCACACGGAATGAGTACCTTCCAACGTGGCCTTCCTCAACCTTCCTTTCCTTTCTCACCATGGCTGCCAAGAGGGGTTCTGAGAAGCCTCCACCCGTTCCAAAGCAGGGACATGTTCATCAGAGAGCCCCCCAAAGCCCAGCAGCATGCATGAAACAGCCTCACCTACGGTCCACGTGCTTTCATCTCTCTTTCTCCCTATGTGGAATACCGGTTGGGTGCTGTCTCATTAATACAGACTTTTTCCCAAATTTATTGACGTGGAGCATCAATACTGCATGCTGTAAGACAGCTCTCATTCACCTGGAAATACATCACTCATGGGGGTCTTATGATGTCACGGTCTACGTTCCCTTTCCATAAGCCATTAATGTATCCTACTCGGAATCCATTTAACATATGCAATTAAACCATTAAAGGTGGTGTTGCTTATCCTAGACAATGGAGACGAGAGAGCAGCAAAACAAGTATCACCAGTAGACTCACCCTTTCTTTGGTCACGAATGTCTCCATATTCCAATACAAAGATCTAAACCCCAATGGGTCAGTAATTGCATTTATAAAACGTATTGGAATAAAGTTAACGGTACTGAATAGAGACCAGTATTTCTATTAATTTGGTCGGGAAAAAAGTCTGTACGTGTAATCACATCATTCATATGCATGCACCCGTGGCCCATCGTATGAAGCGTAACACCCTTTAGAATAAAACGAAACGCTCAAAAGTTCAGCATGGCAAGAATGTCCTAATAATAGGTTTTAAAGAAAGAATAACAAATATTAGCCAACCAAAGGAACCATAAATGTTATCAAGCAAAGTAAACATTCCAGTTGTAATTGTTATTGGAGATGGATTAATACGAAACACTCAAAATGGAAGACTCCTGAAGCAAAATTCAATGGGCTGGAGAAAAAATTGCTGAACTGTGTGCAAGTATAACTCTGATATGATGTTGGCTATTTTGCCAAGAAAAGGAAATACCAATCAAGAATTTTTATAAAGAATTATTGCCTGCTTGCTATGTTTTTTTAGACCACTTCCTAAATTAGAATGTGGCATGAGCGAAAGAAACCATTTGATTTTTCTTGGATATCCACATTCCAGCCATGTTTTAAGGCTCTTCTCAATTCCACCATGTTCTGTGTAGATTTTCCTTGCTGCCCAGGGTTCATGTTCCATCACTCTTTTCATCAACCGACCTCAGTTGAACTTCTTGCCAGAATATCTGGCTTAGGACAGCCTAGTCCGAGTCACCACTGTTATTCAACTAAGTTACAGAGGTCTCGACTGGTCACCCTGTGTCCTTTCTTGAACTTCCTCATACTTTTCTCCCTACTACATGTAGATGGTATGATCCTTTTAAAGTATGAATATGTTCATATTGCTTCCTTTACTTTAAACCCTTCATTTATTTTAATAAATAAAATGCAGTCCAGATATCTTCCAAAGCTCACCAGACCCTATGTAATGTCTCCTGAACACCTCCCCTGTCTCGCCCTTGTCCCCTTTGCTCCAGCACCACTAAACATTTTTCGGTCCCATCAATAAGCCACGCTCCTTCCTGCTTTCGAACCTCTTCACGCTATTCCAAAGGGCAAGGAAAGCTCTTCCCCTGGCTCGTTGGGATTTTTAATAATTTCTCCAGGTGATTTTTTTCTGAGCACTAATGTTTCAGAACTGAGAGCAACAAGCTTGTTCTGTAAAGGGCCAAATAGTAAATATTTTTGGTTTTTCAGGCCAGATAGTGTCTGCCAGGACTGCTCAACTCTGCCTATTGTAGCTCAAAAGCAGCCGTAGACAATACACAAGTGAGTAGGCATGGATATGGGCCAAGAAAATTTTATTTACAAAAACAGATCTGAAAAAAAGAGGAAAAAGAAAAAAAGAAAGCTGATTTAGCCTGTAGGCCACAGTTTTCCAACACACTGGTATAAAGAAACTCTTAGCAAGAATATGCTTCAGAACCCTTTTAGGACCATTTTTCACAGAACAGATATCCAGATGCCCAAAGATATGCATATCTGCATTTTTGAAAAGTCCAATAGACATTTCTGATGGGCACTGCAGGATAGAAAGAAGTTAGAAGGAAAATATATATATATATAAAATATATATATAAAATTTTATATATATAAAAAATATATAAATAAATAAATATATAATTTATATATAAATAAATATATATAAAATTTTATATATATTTTATATATATATTTTATATATATTTATATATATAAATATATAAATAAATATATATATAATTTATATATATAAATAAATATAGATATAAAATTTTATATATATATAAAATATATATATAAAATATATATATATATATTGATTAAAACGAGAAAGAACTTTAAAATATTGCCTTCCATTCCGCAGTAAATTGGGCTACCATGTGAAGCAGGGAGCTTCCTGTTACTAGAATATTCAAACAGAAGGTCAGTAAGTTCCTGATAGAAATTTTGCTTAAGAATTCCCATAGAAGCTCAATGAATAAGATAATGCCAATGTTTCCAGAACATTCTATGGCTCAATGGTGTGCTAGAATGAGCTTGAACTTTGGCGTCAGCTATAACTGAGTTCAAGCCCAGCTTTACCATTAGTAGGTGTTTAATCCTGAGAAAGTTTCTTAACTTCTCTGAGACTTGATTTGCTTATCCTTAACATGGGAATCCTTTAATACTTGATTGGCATGGTGCCAGTTTAGATACATGATACATATATAAAGGTACAAGCTCTGACCCCATAATACGTTCTCAGTAAATTGCGTGCATTTTTAGTGTTAGTGTTAGTATTTACTTTGTTTCAATGTCTCACTACTTTGACCTCATTGTCAAAAGTTCCAAGTTGTATCCCAGGATATCTAAAAATGGTCCCATCAATGCTGGGCTCACTTTTGCCCACTTAGTCCTTTCGCAGTCTTCTGAAAAACTGAGACCTTTGTCGAATACTTTGATCACTTGTTAACTTCCATTCTCTTCGACCTCCCCTTTGTGGCACCCACTCAGCCATTCAAAGGGGCCTTGTCCATTTGGCTCATAAAATGTCTGCATGGGTCACTGAAGCTTTCCTTGCAGAAGGTTCTAGGTAGAGCCTCTCTGTCTAGATAACTGCCCCCAGGAAATTTCTCAGGCAATAAATAGATCTTTGGCCAAATACATATGGCTAAATGTTCATATTTTATGCTGTTTTTATGTTAAAGCGGTAGGCCCCACCTTCCCTGAAATCTCACCAACTATGGGGACAATGCGAATCTCCAGCCTAAGAGGTCATCTTTTCTGATTCTGGGACATGCCATCCCATCCCTGTACATTCTCAGTCCAGGCTAGCAGTCCAGAAACGACTCCATAAAACATTTTGCAATACCGTCCCGAGCACAAGAAGTTATCGGCATATCTACACAGTGCTTCTCAGTATTTCACCTTTGGAGGAAACACAGGCCCAAATCATTCGTTTCCAGAGCCACAGATGGTACAGATAAATCTCCAATCAAATGTGCAGCGATAAGTTTTATCAGGGGGACTGGATCTTAGGAAGTGTCCCCCAATTGATGTTATCACACCAAGTAAGCCACTAATAACTCTGCCTTGCATGTCATTCTGCGTCCTAGAGACTCAGTCCCACACTTGAAAACACACAGTGGGCCCGAGTGCAGGAAATTTCACACACGCCAGGAGAAAAGATAGTGGGAGGTAAACACGTCTGCTTTTGGACTCTGCTTTTCTGGCCCCATTGTCCATCATGAGCCTTGGTCACAGAGAAAGCTTTGAGAGAGCAGCGATTGAGACAGGTTTTCACTCGGAAAGTGGAGATTTCTAGGCCTGCCCTGAGCCTCCCAGCAGTCTGCTGATTCACCAGGGCCATGTCAACGAACCAGCTCTCACCAAATTACATCTCCCAAGGTAATCACAGCCGGTTTTCATGTTCTTCTCTTAAAAAAATAAATTTTAAGTCAATTTCATATAGGGAGAATCCACTCTCAATCCTTGGGTTTTCAAAGCAGTAAATGATATGAGCTAATGTTCCATAAAACAGACAGAAATACCAATCCCGCACAGGTATGCCACCTTTCCCATGGAGTGATCAACAATCTCCTGGGCTGGGCTTATTCATCTTCCTTTTAAAAGACTCACATACTCACATGTATAGCTAAAATACAGAGCACAACTTACAGTAGAATTAACTGTTGCAAAGTGAGTGCCACTTAGGAGGATTTCAAATATTAGCAAATGTTATAAATTATACACATGCGTCTGTGTGAATTCTAAAATGTTCATTGAGTACGTTTTTAGTGTCAAGTCCACTATTGGCCAGAGAGAATAGAGCAGCAAACAATATAGACACAGTACTAGGCTCATAAAAAATAGAGGTCTGTGGGGATAATGAATGTCATATAAATAACTAATTTAATGAAAATAGGGGCTCATATTCATCATGGTTCTCTAGAGAAATAGAATCAATAGTGTGTGTGTGTGTGTGTGTGTGGAGAGAGAGAGAGAGAGAGAGAGAAAATGATTGAGAAAGAAAAGGGGTTTACTTTAAGGAACTGGCTCATGTGATTGTAGGAGTTGGCAAGTCAGAAATCTGCGGGTTACACCGACGGGCTGGAGACCCAGGAAAGAGCTGATGTTGCAGTTTGAGTCCAAAGACATTCTGGAGGCAGAAGTCTCTCTTCCTTACAGGATCTTATTCTTTTTTCTCTTAAGGTCTTTAACTGATTAGATGAGGCCCACCTACATTATGGAGTGGTTAATGGAGGATGATCGGCTCTTCTCAAATTCTACTGATTTAAATGTTAATCTCATTCTAAAAATGCCTTCATAACAGCATCTAGGCTAATGTTTGTTTAACCAAATATATGGGTTCCATGGCCTAGTCAGTTTGACACATCAATTAACTACCCTAAGGCCTACTGCTATGAACAACGGGGGGCTCTGAGAGCATACGGGAGGAGAGGGACTTAACCGAATTTGCAGATGTGGTAGTCAGACTTCTAAACAGCCTTCGAGGATTCCTCCCTCCAAATAGTTACGCCTCTCTCCCTTTGAGTGTGGACTAGACCTAGTGACTTGCTTCAAACCAACAAAATATGGCAAAGGTGATGAGATGCCACTCCTGTGATTAGATTATAGAAGACTGTGACTTCCATTTTGCCAGCAGACTCTCATTATGGCTGTCTCAATGAAGCAAGCTGTCACGTGGGAGAGGCCCACAGGACAAGGAAGAGAGCGTGACCTTCAGTCAACTGTCAGAATAGAGCTAAGTCCTTTAGTCTGACAGCCCACGAGGAACTGAATGCTGCCAACGACCATCAAAGAAGCGTTGAAGATCATTCCCTAGTCAAGCCTTCAGACAGGACTATAGACCCTCGGCTGATAACTTGAGTGCGGTCACGTGAGACACCATGAAGCAGAGGACACAGCTAGGCTGCACCCAAATTCCTATTCCAAAGAAACTTTGAGACAATATGTTCTGGTTTAAGCTGAGAAGTTCTACAGCAATTTGTTAAGCAGCAATGATAATACAATGAGCTGATGGAAGCAGCACGAAAGAAGTGATGATCGATATGTGACACGATGGAGGTGCAGACATGTGAGAGTACATGTGTCCGTTTCTTAAGGACATGGCAGCAAGTGGAGACTTCAACAGTTCATCAGATTGTTTATGCTGAGGCCCAAAAGCAAAGGAGAAAATGCTTTGCTTCCTACACAGGGAAGCATACCAGAATGAGGGCTATTGAATATCTGTTCAAGTTTCAGAAATCAAGGGACTTCCCTAGACTCTAAACCTCATGGGATTTGGAACAGGATCTGAATGCCCTCATCACTGTACCCTGGTGCTGGCACTCAGCAGGCACAATTGATACTTACTTACTGAATGAATGAATGAATGAATGCATGACTGAATACATGAAGAGAATCCATAATTTATCAATAATTTTTATCAATTTATTAATAAAAATATATGCTTGAACAAATATATTAACAAACATATTTAGACGAGGTGAAGATTTTCAGTAGAAGCAATTTCCCAGTGTCTGCAGACATCCACCCCATCCTTGGCTGATGAGGAGTCTGGAACACGCTGAGGTCTTGAGGGTGATGAACAATAACACAGTCCAAATCACAAGTAAGTGCTGCCCCAACCTAAACCATCCGTTAAAGAGTGACTGACTCAGCATTTTAAATTTGGAGTGACTGTTGTGAACGAGGATGGGATAAAGAGAGTTCACAGCTGAGCAGGTCACTTGACAATAAGCGAGTCTGGTGCCAGGTCTTTCCTGCTGACATGGGATTCTGCAGTCCACAAAAGGCCCCTGGATGGGAATGTGTTGCTGCTGTATGACCCACACGCTTCTGGAATCTCCAGCGGGCTCCATCTCCCCAATGACTCTGGTTGTGCAGAGTGAAAACCACCCAGACGCTCAGTTCCAAACCCAAAAATTGTGGACCCAAAAGGATCAGCATCACCTGCTGGAAATGTAAATTCTTGGTCCCTACCCCAGACCTACCCAATCAGAAAACAAGAAGAAACAGAGGGTCAGCGACTGGTGTCTTAACAATTCCTCAGGGGGTTCTGACTCACGCTCAAGTTAGGTTTATAGTGAGGGGAGACTAATATGGGGGTCCCACAATGCTCTAGATGGGAGACAATGAGGACATAACCAAAGGCAGTAGTAATAAAAATGAGATACGGAGGCAAATCTAAGATATAGTTTTAAAAGTTAGAATTTCTTGGATTTGATGATCGGTCAGGTACAGAAAGCAGATGTGAGGGATGACGCCAAGCTGGCTAAGGATTCCAACTTGGATGTTTGTTTGAATGGGTTTGGTAAAGGCTGCAGCAGAGGTATCTAGAGATGCAGGACTTTAAGTGCTGAAACCAAGAACATCCTGGGCAAATCTGGAGAGGGAGCCTCTCAGCAGCAGAGTTTTAGAAATGAATAATGATGATGATGATTGCTATGGACTGAGCTGTGTCCATCCTAAATTTGTATTATGAAGCCCCAATCCCCAATTTGACTCTATCTAGAGATAGTCTTCAGGAGGTTGGGCCCAATTCTATAGGACTGTGGCCTTATAGGAAGAGGAAGGGAGAGAGAACTCCATCATGTGAGGACATAGCAAGAAGCAGCCAGTCCATATGCCAGAAGAGAATCCTCACCAGAACCCAACCCAGATCTTAGACTTCCAGCTTCAGAACTGTAAGGTAACGTCTATTGTTTAAGGCATCCAATCTGTGCTATTTTGTTATAACAACCTGAGCTGACTAAGATGATAGTTTTATTTATTGAGCACTTATTATGTGCTAAATGCTGTGAAGCACTTTAGGTAAATCATCTCATGTAATCCTTATAACACTCTCTAAAACAGACATGATGATTATCCCCAGTTTACAGGTTAGTGAACCGAGGCTGAGTCAGGTTAAACCATTCACCAAGAGTGTGTCGCTGATAAGCAGGAGGGCCAGGGCGCTGCTTCTCCATTTTGACTGTACATTGTAATCACTTGGGGGCTTTAAAAAATACTGGTGCTTGGGTCCCACTACTATCGATAATAATAATAACTGATGTGGGGTATAGGTTGCACATTGGGATATTTAAAACAGACAGGATTAAAATCTGCTGTATTAGAAGCAGCTAGGAAACATATAAAGAAACATATCCAGCCTCACCGTAAACTAATTAAATCAACAATCCGGGTCCTCCTCATAGTCAACCAGTTGTAGACACCCAGGCTAGCATTGGAACCCAGGTCCACCCACTTCCAGATGCCAGACAAGCTACTTCAGATTTGTTCATTTGAAATGCTTGAAGAATATCCAAGAGGAGCTGCTGAGGGTAGTCATATAAATATCCAGAACTATATAATGGTTTGAGGATGGGACTAAAAATAAAGACTTAACATGTTCAACATGAACATGAAAATTGAAATCATGATTCTGTTAAGAACGAACCCAGGTAATGAACACAGAAGTGAAGGCTGCCAGAGAACACGACTGACTTTTGGATGTTGAAATGCTTTGCTTCCCTGTAATAAAACAGTCTTCAGAGAGCATTTGGATATTATGTTAGTGCCCAAGGCATGAAGATCGAATCTGTGGCCTTCCTGGGCACATACCACCCAGCAGAGCCAGAGACTACATCACAGCTCAACCCACTGAAGAACAAAGGATGAGCCCAGACTTGGCAGCTGCTGTTCTCCATAACACATTCGAGAGGTCAGGTGGGCCTTGTGGTTTAACACCATTGATTCGAAAGAGCCGAACCAATTGAGAAGCATGATGTGGATATGACATCAGGGAGGAAACCTCGGGCTAAAGTAAAAGGAAAAAAAGTCCTCTACTTTTATTATAAGTGAGCCTACTAAAAACAAATTTATCTCTGTGTCATGAGAACGAGAAGTGAAAAGCAGAAGAGCTAGACATTTCTTTTTATATTATTTCATTTCATTTCATTTTTCCTCTATTATTCTAGAATCTGGGTTGAGAATTTTTTTGAGTGGTAAAATATCATGTCCATTTCTGTATCCTTAAGGCCCATTTCAGTTCTTGGAGCCTTGTAAATGCTCCATAAAAGTCTGTTGGATGAATTATCTTTCCAACTTAAAGGGTCTTAGGATTTGTATACTGATGAAATGACTCAAATTGGTCAAAATCAATCAAGGAAGTCTTACAGAGGCGATGTTTTGGCCCAGTTTTAGAAAGGATCGGTGAAGCCACATCTAACCACGTCTCAAATCTTCCTGGTGCATTTAACCTTGTAGGACATAACATGTCACTTGCTCATTCATCTGCGGCCACAAAATGTAATAACGTCCAAGAAAGATGGACCATGAAAGGAAGTAGTTTGTTGATGGTGAAAAAGTGTGGAAGGGGAGAAAGAGAACTTTGAGACAAAGTTTATTTTATTTCTTATGCCAAGAATCATAGATCCAAACATGTATTGTCTTCTCTCAATGCTGTATTATCTATCTATCTGTCTGTCTGTCTGTCTGTCTATCTATCTATCTATCATCATTCATCTGTCTGTCTGTCTACTTATCTACCTACCTAATTTACCAGTCATCTATTGCTCTCTAACAGTGAGAGATTATATTCTGTATCCTCTTTCACAAAATTTTAAGATATAAAACATTATGACCAAATTCCTTAGAAAAATCTTCTTGAGAACTGGGTTCGGGTGATAAGAAATTCAAACTTCGTGAAAAATGTTTTTCATGTAGTAATTATCTAGGTGAAAATGACTCTGGATTTTCTTCATCCACATAGTCAAATTTTGTTAAATGTCAAAGTTCATTTTCTATCGTATTCGATAAAATGAAAAGAGAGTCCCACAACCCTGCGAGTCTTCAAGGGGCTTTTCTCAGACTGGCAAAAGAACTCAATTGAAGAAACCACTTATTTGATGAAATTGGAGGATCCCCCAATTCATAAATCATTTCCAAATTGCAGGAAAAAAAATATTATGTTTTAAATGCTTCTAATTGTTATTCATTATTCTAGGCCTGTGGGGCGTCACCAGAGCAGTTTATTGATGAAGCAACCATCAAAGCACATTATTCAGGCACAGGGGAGTGAAGTGCTCACAGCCACGCCAAAATAATGGATCACAGGATAGAGCACCTAATTTGATGTTGTTTGCTTTGGGCAAATTCAAAAAGTAGAAAGTTTTAGGAATGGTTTTGTGTGTTTTTCTTTCTCGAGGTTCCCCCCCCCCCCCCCCCTCTTCTTTTTCTTGTTAATTAAAAAAGAAAAGAAAACTATGGGAAAAATTAAGGCAAGCTATTGGAAAGAACACTGACAGCAAGTCTGGTTTTTCCCCTAAAAGCTAGCTTGGATAAGCCACCGCATGTATTTGTGGACTTGAAACAGGAACCTCAGGTCTGATAATACAACGAGATTTCTCAGACCCTAGCCTGCTAGGCGAGGAAAGTACCAGGCCTCCCTGGGAAGTACTCTCACAGATCCACCTGGATCATCCAGGAAACACCTGGAAATATCCCCAATCCTGAAAGGAAAATTTATGGTTGTTTTTCCAGGAGAGCATTTGAGAAATGAACTGCGTCTTTGATAAGCCAATGCCAAACAATTCTTTGTGCGGAGCCCACAAGGCCAGAGGATTGTTTGTATGGTGTGCACAATGCAAGCAGTGAGGTTTCGCTTCACCTAAGGCTTCAACAGTTGGCCCATTCATTCATTCATTTGTTTGGCCCATCTTAAACACAATGATAAAAGACCTTCCACAACGCCCTTCGGCTAGAGCCCAAATTATTTGCCCCTCATGACATTAAAACTCATTCAGAGTCATCCATCCCCATGCTCTCCATTTCCTCCACTTCTATTCCTTCCATAAGCCACCTGAACAGCCATTATTAAGGTCACTATCTTGGCAAGCCCTGTGGTCAATTATCTGAACTCATTTTAGTCAACGGCTAAGCTTCATCTGACATAATCGAATGCTCATTTCTGAAACACTCCAGCTTTCAAAGGCCATCTATATCCTGATGCTTCTCTCACTTGTATCTCTAACTCCATCTTCTTCTTTGAGTTACAGATATGTCAACCTAACTTCTCCTCTGACTTCTTCAGTTGGATATTCACTAGGGATCTCTAATGTAATATCTCCAAAAGAAAACTCTTAATCGCCTCTACTCCAAACCATTCCTCGATGACACTTCCACCTTTATCAATGACACTATCTGTATCAATGACACTTCCACCTACCCTGTTGCCAGACCCAAAATCTTAAAAGTCTCTCTTAATTCTCATTTTTCCTTTTACTGCCCACCATGATGGTTCTATGTCCAGAATATACCTGGAATTCAATTTATTTCAATGTCTTCCCTTCCCCACTCTGGTTTAAGCTACCATTCTCTCTCTCTCTCTCTCCCTCTGATTCCTTTACACAATAGCTTCTTTTCCTACCCCCTCATTACTGTGTCTACAGACAGGATATATTAAAAGTATGAATCTTATCTGATTACCCAAGACATTACTCCAATGGCTTTCCACTGCAATCGAAATAAAGCTCAGATTCCTTAGCCTGATCTAGTGTGTATCTGCCTTTGCTCACCTCTGACCTCTGACTTCTGGAGCTGATCTCCTACCAGTCTTTCTGCTCTTATCGCAATCTAGCTTTCAGTCCACCCTTTTGCCCCTTCGGTTCCCAAATGTTATTTCTTCCTAAAGGCCTTTTGGCTACCTCGTTTCTTTCAGGAAAGTTGGTTCTCTAAATCGGTGCATCATAAATTTTAACTGTACACGAGAATCAAATGAAAAATTAAATATAAAATGCCTGGGACTCTACCTGGACCAATTAAATCAGAATCTCTGAAGGCATGAACTAAGAATAAGTATCTCCGAGCTCCCCACACAATAGAATTAGTATGCAGCAAAGTTGAGAACGCTTTGCCCTAAACCCATGCAAGGATGTTCTCTTCTTGTCATTCAAGTCTCATTATTGTGTGTCCTTATGGCACATATTATTACCTGAGATTATCTTACTTGATTCCTTGTTTGCTGACTATCTTCCCATACTAGAATTGAAGAAGATGATGCTGAGGTCTTCATTCTGTTTACTCCTATATTCTTGATGCTTACTACTTTGTCCACGGGCCAGAACTCCATCATATGACCCACCAAATGGGTAGAGAGGCTGGGAAAATTAGGCCAGTGGTGATGCTAGGAAAAGGGGACATAAGTCAAGTGGTCACGTAACGTCCTTACCACACAGCATGAGAAGGATATGGTTTTTCAAGCATTTAAGGAAAGGGTTCCTAATCCTGATTGCCCAGAGGAAGTGACATCGAATGAGAGACCTGAAAAGCAAGTGAGAGTTAGGTAGGTGAAGGAGAGGCTGAGGGAAGGGCAAGACGGCCAAGGAGAAGATATATCACAGTTGACAGTATTTGAGGGTTTGGATATGACAGCATAACGTATGCCAAAACCTGGAAACGATTCAAGTGTGACTGAAGGGGGATCTGGAGGAATGGAGGCTGGGGAGAGCTGCTGAGCGCTGAGGCTGGAGAGAAGTAAGGGCACAGATTACAAAGCTCTTTTTAACTCATGAGAAAAACTGCACTTTCCCCGGAGATCTTTTGGGAGAGCGAGGATTGATGCGTGGTTTGATTTGCATTTTACAAAGTTAATTTGGCTAAAGCATAGATTCAGGAGGTGAGAAGGTGATAGGTGGGCAAGATCTGAGGCCCTGGAGACCAGTTACAAATTGCAATAATTCAAGAGAGAGATACGTGATATTATTTTTAAATACTAGAAAGAGATCATCATACACCATACCCATCTATTTGACAAATTATTCCGTGTAATTAATTTTTGAAAATTGGATTAGCTGCCTGATGATTTCTTAGAGTGCTAGGGAAGGGCTCTGTGGCCCTGACTGGGTCACACGAGCTTAGGGCACTTGTTGTCCTGTTCTGCAAAGCCTTCCATTTACCCTGGCATTGTGTAAGGATCCTTTAGGTGATAAAGGAGAAAAACCCAAATCCAAACTAGCTTAAACCAAGAGGGAGGTTTATTATTTCATATAACCAAATTCTGGGACAGGCAAGGGGGAATGGCTTCAGAGCTCTCTCTCCTCTGTCCTCTGGCTTTGTGGATGGGCTTCCTAGTTAGGATACTGCATTTCTTGTCACCATCTCTGTCTCTTCGCCTTATATCTGTATTGCCAGGGAGTTCATGGGAGTGGCAAGGGTACCCGTGTCTCCTCTGGACATGTTGGAGCTGGAGCTTGCAAAGTTTCCCTCTCCTCTGCCTGATTCATTCCCCTTAGAACTTCCTGCTCCAGGCGGCTATCACCTGCTCCCAGCAACATTCTTCCTCCCTTTCTGACTGGATTGGTATCTTCCTCAGCGTTCCCCATCACTGGGTGTTGCCTTATCACATTTTATTAAAGTTGTTGGCATGTTTGCCTACGTTTCCCATTAGTCTGTGACCTCCCTTAATCTTCTGACATGTCTTTATACCCATCACCAGAGACTGGGTTTGGCAAACACTGGGCCCTTAGGTAGTACCTAGGTTTCTGCTCTAGATAACATTATGCCTGGCTTGAGAGGAAAATGTGAGCCAGGCAACATTGTCACCATATTAGTAAATACTAATTGGTAAATATAAATATTATTATTAATAATAATAGTTCCGATGATTAGATGATAGTATAGGTACTTCGTGTTAAGTGTATGCCAAGAACTGTACTAAGGTCTTTACGACTTCTGTCATTAACCCTACCAGAAGGATACGGTTATTTACAAATTTTAGAAACAAGTAAACTCAGGGAGTTTAAGCCCCTCACCACGGGCACACAGATGTAGATGATGGAACTAGAACTCAGACCTAGGTTCAGCTGTCAATCAGAGTTCAGAGGGACAGCTCGCCTCTCACTTGACTTGGCCCCACCTCCAATCCCCAAGCTCGCCTCCTCCCACTCTCCCTGCCACAAGCATGCTGCAGCCTCATCTGCCTTCTCTTTATCTCTTGAATGGCCAAACTCAGAGCCTGCTCAGAGCCTTCAACTTGCCTGCACAGGATGCTTCTTGTCCCTGGGGGCTCAGTTCAGTCACCTCTTCCAGGAGGCTTCCGAGCTCCACATGAAGCAGGCCATTCCCACGGTCCACTTCATCCCATCCACATGCTTTCTTTCTGAACACCTGCAGTCATCTGTCCCCAAGGGGATTCTCTCTCCCCCTAATAGAATGTCCACTGCATGAGGTCAGGGAAATTACATCTTTTAAGGAGGAAGATTATAAGCTGACCTTAAATATGCCCAATCATAGTTTTATAACTAGTAAGGCTATTAAAGGTGTTTGTTTAAAATGGATATACTTTTAGAATTTTGGTAATATTTGGGTGTTTTGTTAAAAAGTCTCCTCTTTTACAAATTCGCTTCCTATAAGAAACATATAAATGTAGCAGCCACTGAGATTTTCTTACATTCTGAAGTCCATTGTCTTTTAATTTCTTGACTTTCAGGTAAAAAATAGAACAGGATAAAAAACTGAGGTCTATTTTATCCTCTTTATCTTGAATAAGAATATGAATAAGAGGAAAGATGAGTCTAATGAGTAATGATGGACAGAAAAATAAAATGGCAAATTTTTACACTGTATCATAATGATCGTTTTGTTAGAGGCCCACTTTAATGAGAAGTAGCATCAAAACGTATATAACCCAACATTTCAATTTGCATTCAGAATTCCAGGTTGTTCTTAATACTGCCCAATTGAACACTGTGTGCCAAAGTCAGTTGTTTGATGACATTTTGTGACAGGAAAAAAAAAATAGTTGTTTTAATGTCTACATGATTTTTTTCAAAATGGAAATAACTTTTAAATCAGAAAATAATAAATTGAATCAGTGCTATTATTTGGGGGTGGGGGTAAGAGAGAGAGAATGGGCAGGGATTTCTCCAGCTTCTCTCACTGCTCCTCCTCTGGTACCTCGCCCCTGGCATTCAGAAGGCAGGCGATAAATATGTGCAGAATGACTGAACTGTGCTCGTTGTCTCTGGAGGAACAGTCAGCTCTCTGCTGGAATTCAGGTTTGGGGATCAGGCAGATCCAATGATCGTTCTCATCCTAGGTGGACAGGTGCCTTGGAGACTAGCCACAGCCCCAGTACATGGCAGAGAGAAGCCAGGTAGAAGTGATGGTTTTTAGAGTGCAGTAGTGAGGTGAGCATCCATCAGCTTGTTCTGCATATCTTTTCAATATCCATGATAGTTTAGCACAAGTTCATGGTAGTGCATCTCAGGAGCTGCAGTAAAACGGGCCTGGGTTCAGGCACAGGGTCTGGGAGGGGGCTGGGAAGGCCTCTCTTTCCTTCTCTCTCTTTTTTTCTTTGCTTCTCCAAGTTTCTGACCAATCTAAACAGAACTAATTCTAACGTGCCAGTTTTTACTGCCGGGCAAACAAAAGCAGCATTGGAGCCCAGTGATGTGGTCATGCCACCCCACTCCCCTCAGCCAGGGTCTGTGCTGAGGCCGCCATTGTCAATAGCCTCCTTGTTGCCCATCTCGGCCCCCGTGCGGTGCCTGGGGGACTCTCTCAGTTCAATGGGCTCCCTCTCTGCCATTGTCTTCTCATATCAGTTTATAGTCTGGAGGATATAGACTGCATTACAATTAGTCATCACGTCCAGCAGTCCCTGAAACTTATTTGCCACACAGAGTTTATTGGCCTTTGTGACAGGGACAAAGAGAGGCTTGTTGGAAGCTGGACACAAAAGGCAAACACAATGTATGGATTTCTGAATAATACAAAAGCGGGGGAATAATAGCAGCTACACAAATGGCCACGTTATGGAGCAGATAGAGGGCCCTTCCCTGAATCTTTCCAGCTTTTCAATGAATGTGTCTGACCTGGTTCTTCAAGATTTTTCTAGCAGGAAGGAGACAACCTGAACAAGGCAGGTGGTCAGAGACAGCCAGAGCTGCACACTTCAGCTGAGAGGACTATTTCTGTGAGAGATGTGTGGTGCGTGTTTATAGAGCACGTCTCACAAATTCTGTGTGGAACAGTAAAAAGATTTCTGAGATTCGAGAATAAATAGCATGTTCAGATGAATATGTGTTCAAGTGTGTGTGTGTCTGGGTGTGAGTGTATGTGAGTGTGCATGTATGAGTGATCATATGGGTGACTGTGAGTGTGCGTGTATGTGAGTGTGTATCTGAGTGAATGTAGACATAAGTATCTGTACGTACCAGTGTGTGTGAGTGTATGTGTGAGAATGTGTGTGCACTCTGAGCGTGGTTGAGTGTGTGTATTTGTGTCACTGTCTGTATGTGAACATGTGGGAATGTGTGTAAGTGTGTCTGACTCTGTGTGTGCACATGTAAAAATTTATATGTGGGAACGTAGGTATGCGTATGAGGGTATCGGGGGTGCAAAAGTGTACATGTAAGAGTGTATATTATGAGTATTTGTGTGTATACATGAGTCTTGCATGTGAGAGAGAATGTGTGTGTACGTTTGCATTTAGGGTATGTATAATTGAGTTTCTGTATGTGTGTATGAGTAAATGAAGGTTTGTGAGAGTGTGTAAGAACATTCTCTGGAACTACTGTATAGGTGTGTATATATGTGTGCATATATGAGAATATGTGGGATTGTGTGAGTACATGTATGATAGTATTATGTGTTAGAGTGTGTATGTGTGTGAGGGCATGTGGGACTGAGGGTGTACAAATTTATGACTGTGTGTGAGTGTACGTGAGACTGAGTGTGTGTGCATGTGTGAGGTATGTGAGGGTGAGGGTGTATATGTGTGTGGATGTGTGTGAGAGTATACGGGAACACATGAGAATAGGGGACTGTGTGTGTGAGTGTGTGCTGCGCACGTGATAATGTTCGAATGTGTGTGCACACACATTATCTGAGAGGTCAGTGTCAGTTCTGTCACAAGCTGATTAAACCCTCTTA
>NW_011888810.1:3174266-3183077 GCF_000151845.1 Pteropus vampyrus | reverse complement strand
TTTCATATTTTTATCAGTACACCTATCCACCAGCACAAAATAACAGTTTTTCCTCCTTTCCTCCTTCTTTCTTTCCTTCCCACTTTTCCTTCCTTCCTTCCTTCCTTCCTTCCTTCCTTCCTTCCTTCCTTCCTTCCTTCCTCCCTCCCTCCCTCCCTCCCTCCTTCTTTCTTTCCTTTCTTCCTTCTCTGTTTCTGCCTCTTTCTCTCTGAATGTTCAGTTCAGAAACATCTGTCTGCAAAGAGCTTTATTCAGTCTTCCTCCTTTGCCATACCAACAAACCACCTCTGTACCCTTGTACTAATCCTAACAGCAAATATTTATGAAGTGCTTCCTATGTGAGTTGCTTTGCTTAATATACATTAAGAAAACATGATGTGGTTTAGAAAATACCACTGCTATGTCTTGATCATGGTCATAAGTGCTTGGCTTTGCAGATCACATGTTTCCATGAGATTAAAAACTGGGTTGTTATAAATTGTGCACCACTTAGCTTGCTATAAATCCAGAGATGCTCATTTCTCTCTTTGTTTCTCATTCATTTCTGTCATTAATTTTTTACTCTTCTGTTTAAATTCTTAGTAGCTGTTGAGGGTTGTTAATGAGATGTGGACACATAGCCATCCCTACTCCAACACCTGCTCACTGGGCCACAGTGTAGAAGTTCACTCGCTCATCCGTTTATTCATTCCTTCACTCATTCAGGTACTTCACAAATATTTTAAGTATCTACTTACACATCAGGCTCTGTTCTAAAGTCTAGGAATGTAGATGCACGTCAAAGGAAAACCTTTTCTCGTGAAGCATATATTCTTAAGGACAGAGAGGAGTGGCTTGGGGGTCAAGAAAACGAATAAATGCAAGCTAGTCCCGGAGTGCTACGTTACTTAACCTCTCTGTGCCTTAGTTTGCTATCTTCTGCAAAAGTGAGGATGAAATAGACCTCACCTCCCTTAAGCTATTGTGAAAATGATATGCGGACACGCTGAGCCTGGCGAAGAGGACACGGGGCCTGGTGAAGAGGAGATGTCGAAGCATAATGGCCATTGTTACTTTTACATAAAGCATTCCTTTCATTTGTATGGCCTTGTGGATTAAATTTCTGTGGAATGAACCCCATCTGTATCATTCAATTACTAACTTTCTAAGGTTAGTGGATTGGTTTGTGCTTTTGTAAATTTAGATTCTTAATGCTGACTCCTGGCTCTGCCATTTACTGGCTGTATAGAATTAAAATTTCCTCCTAATTCCTGATTTTCCCAATTACGTTGGAATTATAAACGAGATACCAAACATAAAGCACTGAGCCCAGGTCCAGGTCAAGAATCATTAAAGTAACGATTTTACTTTACTCACATGATAAAGTCAAATGAGAATGGGCTTTGGGAGCCCACAAACCTAGATTCGGCTCCTAGCCCTACTTTTAATCCTTGTGGTTCTCAACTAAGTTACTTTACCCATTCTGCATAAGCTGTCTCATCTTTAAAACTGTAATATTTACCTTAGGAATGTGAGATATAAAAGTAATATAGCTGTTAGCATGCCGACATCGAATGGCAAAATGTTAATTCTCTCTCTTCACCTGCCAGTTAATCAGGGTACTGTGAGTGAATGAATAAATGAATGAACGGACGAACAAACGAACTATGAAATGGAGTAGTACGCATTTTTAATTTCAGTGAGAAAAAAATTCAGCTAAATCTATCTTGCATTTTTCTTATTTCCCTCATAATTTCAAATTCGTTCATTTCAGATGGATTTTTTTTTTAAATCGTTCAGTCCCATTTTCTATGACAAAGGTCAACAAAGTATGGCCACAGGCCCAACCCAGTCCCCCACCCATTTTTGTACAACTCATAAGCTAATGATGATTCTATCATTTAAAAATGGTTACAGGAAAAATTCAAAAGAATAATAATATTTTGTGACCTGAGAAAATCACATGAAATTCAGATTTCAGGGTTCGCAAATAAAATTTTACTGGAACCCGGCCCCCTTCATTCTTTTCTTTTTTTTTTTTGCTTCTTTTCAGGAACCAGGGGCGGGGTTAATTGTTTTTACCGGTTCTTTTTTGGCCCACAGAACCAAAAATATTTACTATCCAGCCCTTTAAGGAAAAGTGTTCCAACCCCTGCCCTAGTTTGCTAATTTGACCTTTAATTATGTTATTTCTGCCAGTAATTCCCTTAATAAACTGAAATTTTTATTTCCAAGAACTCAAATTTTTAACGACAGAGTTGTCCTTGTATTAACGTTAGGATGTCCCACTGAATCGGTCAAGGGTTATTAGATAAATTTAAACTTATCTACTTCCTCTGTTAAGTCTATTTCCTTGTAGTACCTTTTCTGTTTGAATTTTGTTCCTTCTTTCCCAGGGCAATTCCTCTTAAATGTTATTTCTTGATTGTCTATGTCCATGTGTATTTGGCAGAGTTGGGAGACAAGACTAAAGAGCTTTTCCCACAGGCCGAATGAGAATCCCAGACCATCTGTTGATAGATGTGTGTCCAGAATATAAGAGCTTCCTCCTTGGCATGTAGAGAAAGGGATGAGCTGAGTCTGAAGTTAACTTTTCATTCTACAGGGCAGCAACAGGGAGGCTACTCATCACAAGGGACCAGAAGTCACCCGGGATCATTTTCTTCTCCATGTCCTGCACCCAGCTGGCGATCTCCTTAGTCCAGCCCTCTGGGCCACAGGTCCTCAACTGAAGGTATATTGATGGTCAATGCAGGGCTTCTTGAAATACCTGGAATTCCATGCAAAATATGTCCAGCTTTCTGGAAGAGATTGCCTGGCCTGTGTCATCTTCTTGAAGGAACCTACGCCTGCCCCCCACAAAAGCAAATGTTAAGAATCACTCTGCTCGCTGTGGAAATGAATGGAGAGTAGCTCCTTCAGCTGCAGATGGTGAGTGGCTTGGGGGTCAAGAACAGTGAATGCCCTCCTCATTTCTGAATCATGAGGACCAAATTACTTACATCGAAGGAAATCGAACCAATAGGCAGAAGTCGTTCTCATAATATTATTGAAAGGCAGCACTATACCAGAAATAGTTCCATGTCCTCCTGCCCACTTGGCCTCATTTACTCCATATAAAGCCACTGTGAAATGGCGATATTCAAATGTTACAGATGGAAGAAACTGAGGCTCAAAACAGTGGATGTATGTCCCATCCCTGTTGGGCAATCTAGAGCCGAATCAGATAAGAAGCCTCCAACAGTAGGGCTTGTTTATGCAATGGCACTTCAAGCACTTATAACTGATTCCTCCTGGTTTAAAAACCAGGGGAAATTGAACCCAGAGGAATTGAGCTTCCTGCTATTGTCCAGGCGGCAGCAGAAAGAGCCAATCAGATCCGACGCTCCGGTCCTGGACCTGCACTTTAATCCCCAAACGCTACTTCTTCCCTATAATGAGAGTCACCTTCCCTTTAATTAAAATTCCCTTACAAATGTAGACATTCCACTTTTACTAATAATTACTTGCAGAAGATTTTTAGCAATCAGCACTACATAAATATCCGTACCTCCTCAAAGACCGTAAGAATTGCAGCGCTCTCCCTCCCTCTAATTTATTATTTATATACTGCCGCAGATAGACATAGCTCTTTGTGGCAATTAAGATGGGCCTTCCAGTCTCCTCTTGCAGAATGAGGCTGGAGACGAGCATTACTGCTTCGATCACAATTACTATTAATTGGAGAACTCTCCCTGCTCTATAAAATATGTACTACTCGAAAGTGCGATAAACCGCCCAAGGAATATGAACTACATGTGGAGAGATGTATTGTGAGGGCTCCGGATTTAACAAGTCATTTACCCTGTAATTACTTGGAGGGGAGGGAATCCTTGTAATGAGGCAAAGGATGACACGCTTCCATCCGCGGGAGCTCAGGCTCCAAGCTCGAGTGACTGTCCCAGGATAAAACAAATCATGAGCCGACAGCAAATGGTTTGACACATCGCACTGGTGTTTTTATTTTTAACATAGTTGGAGGACTAACAGGGACCCCTTGGTTCCTGAACTCCCTAGGCCTAGCTCAGAAGAATCAAACTTCCCATCAAATCGGCATTTAATTATTTTTTTAAGTCATGTGCCTGCTACATGCCAGACATTCTTCTTGAATCCAAACCCTGGGATCCTAAGATGAGTGTGACACAGTCCCAGACCTAGAGAAGCTGACCCTCTTTGTGGGGGTGATGCCAGGTGTATTGACCTGCATCTCACGGTGAAAAGAGCCATTCCAGAGAGGGCTGCTGGCCACAGAAGCAAAGCGAAAGAGGAACCACCACCTGCCTGCAGAAGTTAAAACTTAAACTCCTCCGAGGAAAGTGGTAGAAATTGCTGGAGGAGAGGATCAATGAGGAGACAATATTTTCAAAGTCTGGAACACCACAGCATTTTTGGAACTGTCAGAGAGTCCATTTTGGTGAATGGAAGAGGGTGGTTTGTGTGCAGCAAGTGTGACTCCATAGGCTGGTCTTTTAACCCCAAGCAGGAGGACGTACCTTCTCTCTCATTCCTATTGACTAATTGTTCCTATTCTGTGGTTCCATGCAATTAACAGGTTGGCCTCTACCAGAATTTTCAGAAAAGAATGTGAGGGAACTTAACTGTCCTCTCTATGACCAATAAATATCATTGGCTCCTGGGTCGAAAATGTTTAACATAGTTTTGCATCCTAGAAATTCATGACTTGGTTTACCATCCTAGGCAGCAACGCAAATCAGATGTTCATGACCAGAATTATGCCTAAGCCATCCTAAGAGAACTCGGCAGAAAAATGGGGACTGTCCTTTCCTTAGAAGCCTTTCTATGCAGACAGACTGAGGCTCAAGTTTTAACTTCGCTGCTTTTAACTGTGTGAACTTGGAAAGATTTTCCGTCTCTCTGAGATTGTGTCTCCATATCTAAACAATGGAGAGAATGAATACTAAGTATCTCATCATCACTTTGCAAAGACGTGATAAGCCTTGGAAAATTCTAGAATTCTTTCTGCCAACGGTACCCTTAAGATGGTAAGAATTGTTCTTATGAGTCTTAATCAAGTTTTCTCTAGAGGAGAGTTTCTCAACTTGTCCGCCCATTGTAATCACTTCAGAGTCATCAAAAATCACACGTGCCAGAGCTCCAATCCAGATGTTATGATTTATTAGTTCCAGGTAAAGGGAACAGGAAACAGTCAAGGGTGAAAACCAAAGGTCTAAGAAAAGCATTTTAAATACAGATGTTCATTATTTGACATCTTACTCCTTCCTCCTCAAGAAATCCTCACCCACCGCTACTTTTTTATTAAGACCGGATTCATTTAAACACATTGCTAGAATATCTTCCTTTTTTTGGATAAAATGAGCTATATCATTATCTTAAAATGTAGTCTACGGTATGTCGCCAAGTCCCTAAGTGTGTATAGCAAAGCCGACCTGCACTGGGTAGAGAACAGAACGTGGAAACTCTAATCCACAGGCAATGTTTATGCTGTCCATTTTGAGACAGAGATCTGATCACGAAGGAATTTCACAGGCTTGCATGTATTCTTTGGTGCCCACACATAAAGACATTCTGAATCACCAGGGAGAGAAGCTCATTCCGATCACCCGACATCAGCCTCTTTGATAAAGTAAGAGAAGACAGCAATCCAAGCGACTCAGTGCCAGGCACTACGTTTAATTTCTATCAATGGATGGATGCTACCAATGGTCACTCCATATCCCATTTGGTTTAAACCTCTCGACAGCTCTCTGAGATAGCTGCGATCATCCCATTTTGCACATGAGCAGATTGAGATTCTAAGCGTATAGGGAATTCTCCCAGGGCCATATAGCTAGTGTACATTAAAAGCCAGGATTTTTTACTCCTGAGTCCAAGCCCCTAATTACTGTATTTCATTTAATTACATTTTCTCCAAGCTGTAAGGATATGGGTGAGGGGAGGGGATGGGTTGAAGACTTCTTTTAAAAGGTCTGCCTGCCAAGGTAATGATACTGTATTCTCAGGTCCCTAAACATCCCCTTTTAATCATTGGGAACAACGCCTGGTAGGGTAATAGGATAGGAAAGGATGGAATTTTCTGAAATTACAAATTAAGCCCAATATCTCAGCATGGCACATGTAAAGTGTATTTCACATACACACAGGTGGCTCCCTCCGTCTTGTACCTGGGCCACACAGAATATGTGGCCTTCTAGGTCACAGCAGCAGCAAATGTGGAAGACATTCTGAAGGCCTGGCACAGGCCACTGTCATCAACATAACTGTAAGGGAGCCCAGAAAGTCCCCTGCATGCCCAGGAAGAGAAACAGGTAGAGCACACACACAGCATTCAGATTGTTACAGGAACTACTCACACGATTTCATTGCTGAGCCCTAGGCATCCTCTTATCCCATGAATCTCAGATTTTTATGTCTTATGTCCTCTGGTCTCTATATCAAAAACCAAGGCAAATGGACTGAGAAAAACAGTGCCCAGTGCTCACGCATGGACCAAAACAAGAATTCCACTGTATTTGTTCCCTAGGCTGCTGTAACAAAGTACCACAGTGCTGGAGGCTAGCTGTGCAAAAATCAAGGCGTTGGGAGGGCCCCACTTCCTTTCAGACTCTAGGTGGATCCCTTCCTTGGTTCTTCCTAGCTTCTGGTGGCGGCCCTCCGTCCTTGGTGTTTCTTGGCTGGTAGCTGCATCACTCCGGTCTGTGTTTCCATCACCATATGGTTGTCTTCACATGGCCTTCCCTCTGTGTGTATCTGTCCAAATTTCCCCCTTTCACAAGGACACCAGTCACACTAGAGTAGGGCCCACCCTAATAATCTCATTATAAGTTGGTTAGATAGGCAAAGACCCTATTTCCAAATAAGGCCACTTTCTAGAAAACTAGGGGTTAGGACTTCAAAATAGCTTTGTGTGGGGGATAAAAGTCAATCCATAACACCAACTTTTCTTACGATGGGCATCTGCAGAGTTTAAGGCATATTGATTATCACTGAGTGTGAATTTAAAAACACAAAAGTCACAGCGGTGGTGGGGAAGAACAGACTTGTGATGAATACCCTATATTCTAGTGCCACACAGCGGAGACCTCAGCCTTCCTCCAATGTGAGTATTAATATTCTTAGATGAATAGGAAAAAAGACTAAAAGGAAATCTGGGATAAGTCTCTGTGATGTAAATATAAATGTTTTAAAAATCCCTTCATCATAAATTCTAGCTGTTTTTACCTCCATATTTTCTATAATGTAAAAGCACTATTTCAGAATTTCAAAAAGCAGTTACCTATTTTTTGCCTTTACCATTTACTTTTCATTCGATAGATTTATGAAGACTCAAATCTTGTTTCTGATTTTCTGTTCTCTTAATTGATCCTCCATTATGGATGGTCATTTCATATCACCCACTACTCTACCAGAGTTTACAACTGAACATTTATTAGATATTTTTGCCTATCACACTGAGGTCCTCGGCTCTCTCTAAGTTACTTACCCAGTGGCCTCAGGTATATGGCCAGACCCTGAGTTCAGTGTCTTTCTGGGTAAAACAAAAAGGCTTTTCAGGCTTCAGACCCATGGCAAACACTCAAAAACTACTTTTGGAGTGCTTGATGCCTTAAGTAAGGTTGCATACTTTTAATTCAGCTACGGATTTTTGAAAAATGTAAAGCTTTTATACAGTCTCAAACAAAATGAGCAGTTATGAAGGGTAGAAACAAAAGTACAACATGTACCTATTTACTGTTTTCATTGAGGGCATTGCTAATAATCACAAACTTGAAAAATCTGATTAAAATAAAATGATGCAAAATAAAAACAAAACAAAGGAGGGAGTAAGTAGCTTACTTTCTAAAAGTAAAAAAAAAAAAAGAACCCAACCAGGCTACATGCCCTGAATCAGGGACTTGGAGCAGAAATGGGAACTTAGAGGAAGCCTGCTTCTCTCTTTGAATTGTCAAGTGTTTGTCTTTAAAGACAAAGTGCTTCTCTACCTTGTCAGCTGCCTTCAGTGCATTCTCACCTTTAATAGGATTGAACAAGCCACTCTGCAGTCCCACTTCCCACCCGGAGAATTCCTGTCTCAGGGGATACCCCCATGGCCTAGTAACACAAAATGCCCCTTGGCACTATCCTCTGGACTGCATCTGAGTTACCCCTGACAGTAAAATTTGCATACATCGCAGGGCTGCTCAGTCCACACCCATAAGTGCCTCTGGGCCCTGGAGTCTGCTATGGGCTCCTGCAGCCTGGGTGTTACCTGGGTGGCAGCAGGCCTTACAGTAGCGTCTGCTCCCTGAGATGCGACTGTGCCAAGTGCCTGAGATTAAAAATGACAAGGTGCATTTAAATGTAAATTTACCATTGAAGAGCAAGTCTTCACTGGTGGAGGTTTACCTCGCAATAATCTGTAGTTCTTTCTGCAGCACTGCTTGGGGTAAGGCCAGAATCCCCACTCAACCCAATGCAGAGTCTACTGCCGGTTTCGAAGTGGACAAGGAGAGAAGGAACCAGAGCTGGGGCACCTGCCACCTGGAGGAACCTTTCACCACATTAATAATGGCTCAGTTCGGACCCTGATGCTTTTCCTAAGCTGAAAGACAGACATACACAGTGCACACATAGGCAGACATTCAACGTGAACGGTCAGAATCAGATACACACCTACCTATATGCACACGATCCCATATAAAACTTCCCACACTGTGCATTTGTCTACGCACGTGTGCATGTAAACACAGTGTGGTCGTGCTCATACACTTGTAGCAGTAGGAAGTAGTGTTAAGGAGCCCGTATGAACATTTGGCGTGGGCTGCTGAGCTCCAG
>NW_011888810.1:3168876-3172521 GCF_000151845.1 Pteropus vampyrus | reverse complement strand
GGCCTGCTCCCAGGGGACCTGATTGGGAACATAGGGGAGCCTGCTTCCCTCCTACCACGAGCAGGAGGACAGGCCTTCTGCTACAATTGTGGCCTTCACAATTGTGAATTCAAATAACCCAGTTACATAACACGGCATTTGTGATGGTCCATTGTTCTGGCCAGCCCTCTCTGCTTTTGTCCCCCTGGGCGCCAGACCCTGAATGCACACCCATGTGGGGACCAGGCGGCACTCTGCATTCTTCTTTATCCTTTCAGTTGAAATAGATCTTTGCATCTATCGGTTATTTACAAATATTCTAGTTTTCTCCTCTGCCGTGTGCCATTTTTCTAACTTGCTAAAATTAGGTTACAGGAATATAGAGGAAGAAAGATAGAAAGAGGCCCTCACACATGAGGGCTCTGCAAATAATAGATAGTTAGGGGGAAAATTGCAAGAGACTAGTCACTGTCTGGTTTTGGTTGGAACTCTCTCTCTCTTTCCCTGTATGGCTGATTTCATGACTTCGGCTTGTACCCAGCTCTAACTAAAAGATCCAGTTGTCACTGTGTGCCAGGTTGCTGTTTTACCTTAAATATTTCTTTTTTTTTCCCCCCCAGTGGCAAACTGTTTTCTTTTAAGATACATTTTTCTCTGAAAAGCCACAATAGAATTAAAACAGAAATAATAACAGACCATAAACATATTGCCCCGAGTTACATGCCCTTTGGAAGAAAAATTTATGCATGAATAATATATGCTCAAAACAGGAGCGTGTTTGCGGATTTCTACCTTTGGCTCCTTGGCAAGGCTTGAAATGAACAGACGCTGAGAACAAGGCTGTTGTTAAGTCTGGCTTTGTCTACCTGGGGCTGCTGGCTCAACTGTTTTGATTGAATGGACGGTCTTGTTATTCAGTGAACCTTCCGTGAGCAGCCCACTCCCTGAGTCAGCAGTTCAGAACCACTGAACGGGCAGTGGTTCCAACACCTGCAGAAGTGTCCCAGCTGAGCGCTGTGGCTCTCCTAGTTTCCAAGCGGAGTCTCCAGTTGGGCTGTCCAACCGTTAGGATCTGGCCCTGCATCCCAGGGTCTTTGGTGGGCATCATTCACTGGGTTCACAGATCTGGGAATATGTGTGGATCCAGCCTAGTACGAAGTGTGGCCTGAGTTGCAAAACCGGAGAGCTGTGTTACTGGCGATGATGTCTTATCTCCTTCTCACTGGAGTTTATTCATTCATTAATCCACCCAGGCAAAGATCCCGTGTACAGATAACACTTATTGAGTGATCACTGTTTACTAGAGAGTGAATCAAATGCTTTAGAAGTGTTATATCATTTCATCCTCCCAACCACCTTATTATTATCCCAATTTTATGGTTGAAGACAGAGGGGCCTGGAGAGATTGACAGAAAACACGAGGCCAAACAACTGCTAAGGGAGGAAGTTAAACTTTGAATCTGGGAAGCTGGATGCCAAGGGCCCATAGTCAAAAGGGAAAAAACCTCTGCCCCATCCAGTATTTCCTTCAGAAGACATATTTTTATCACTTTCATGTTTATTTGTCTGAGAGAAAAGTAAAACAATGTTCTCTGATTTCACAAAGCAAAAACCCAATTGTGTGTTATACTGTAATGCGTTCATGAATGGAGATGGTATTTGTTTTCTATTGCTGTGTAATAAATTAACATAAACTTAGTGGCTTAAAACAATACCCATTTTTAACCTGACACTGTCCACAGATCAGAAGTCCAGGTGGGCTTAGCAGGGTTCCCTGCATAGGGCCTCACAAGTCCAAAGTCAAAGTGTCCGCCAGCAAGGCTCTATCCTGAGGCTCTAAGAAGGAATCTGCTTCCAAACTCACTTGAGTTGTGGGCAGAATCCAGTTCCTCCCTGTTGTAAGACTGAGGTTTTAGCTTCCTTCCTGGCTGTCAGAGGGGCTACTCTTATTCTCTTGAGGCCCCTCTGGGGTCCTTGCCACATGGCTTCTTCCATCTTCAAAGTCAGCGATGGCAGTTCAAGTCCTCCTCGTGCTTTAACTCTCTCTGACTGCTCATCTGCCACCAGCCACAGAAAACTCTCTGCTTTTAAAGGGCTCACCTGTTGGGATCAGGCCCCACTGGGTAACCTCCTTACTTTAAAGTGACTTGGGGCTTTAATTACATCTGCAAAATGCATTCACAGCAGCACCTAAAGTAGCATTTGATTAAATAAAGAGGGGATGGGAATCTTGGGAGGGCAGTTTTAGAATTCTGCACTTTGGTCCAGTGGGTGAAGAGGTTCCTGTTAACTCCCCAGTCTATTTTTACTTGACCCACTCACCAATCAAAGTGAGGTTTGGTATCAAAGATGGGAGCAGGTATGAGCCAGGAAAAAAAAAATCTGGGGTGAGTAAGGATTGGATTTGAAGGCTCTGGGTATCATCTGGGAGGTGGAGGTTCAGCTGAGGTCATGGTTACCTTGGCAGGCATCAAGGTAAAAAATGGAGGCCAACAACATCAATTTCAATGATGGGAGGCACTGGAGGAGTGAGTCTCCCCTTGCGCCCACCACGTTTCTCCATTTTTTATCTCAACTTCCAAACCTACCTAGAATTTCTTCTGAGAAGCTGAATCTTGGCTTTAGCACACACATCTTAGGTGAGAAATGAATAACACATACCATGGATCTCCAAGTCCAATGCAAACGCTTCAGTATATCCCTTTATTTTGTGTCCCTTCAGAGAAATGACAGATTATTCAAGCCTGCTGAAATACATGTTAGGCATCTTAATTTCTCTTGTTTCCAGATATCCTTTGAAAGCTTTTTTTCTTTGAGGAAATTTTTTTAATTCCCTTGATTTCCCAAAGAACGGTAGAAAACAAGAAAAAGAAATTCCCCTTCCAGGAAAAATAAATAAATCTAAAGTTTCTACCAACATAGATGGTCTGACTTAAGACAAGTTTTTATAGCCATCTCCTTAAAAATATATGTGTGTGTGTGTGTGTGTACTTATATATATGTGTGTATGTATGTGTGTGTACATATATATGTATATGTATGTATTTAGGTTGTCCCCATACAGAACAAAAATAAAGAGAAAAATAGCTCAAAGCGTAAACTAAGATATCAAGTGAGAGGGCCATTCCAGAACAGTAAAATGCTGAAACAATCATGGTTCGTATGGGTTCAGGGAAGAGAGCCCCTGATGCTGGACAGTATAAAGTGAGAGCCACCTAGGGGTCCCCCGATGTGACTAAAATACACACTTCTATTCATCAAGAGTGAGCGACCAGTTAGAAATGGTGGCAATCAGCAGATGGGTTGCCAGCCATCTCCCCAGCCACAGGCCCCTCCCCTGCCCCTGGTCACGAACACGATGTTCTGGTGGCTTTGGTTTGGGCTTGACTGAAGTGTTCCCACCTCTGACTGCCTTTGCCTCCATCTCTGGCAACCGGCGGACCTTTCCTCATCTCCGCTGCACTCATCTGGGCCTGTTCATGATGCCTAACTAGTGGTTATTCAGTCATAATTGAGGCAGGAATCAGATCCTTGCCTTATAATCAGAGCTGGCCACTTATCACGGGGCTCAGCAAGTTGATTCCGTGCCACAGGCAAAATATATCATTCTGGGTTTTGGGTTAGACATTCGTCTTTCCTGGTTATTTCCCTCTTCCATCTTAGGCC